>NW_022196399.1:209215-298890 GCF_008641045.1 Pistacia vera
AGGTGGATCTTGAACCGAGAGCTGATTGTTTAACCTGATATTTTATTTCTCTGTTCTACTTTAGTTTGCTTTGATTACAAATCCCCCTTCATTACTGTTGTCAAGTTTACTGTTTAGAGTTTAATTTGCGTTTCTGTTGTTTTTAGTGTTTTAGAATATAGAAATTAATCGAGTCATTCCCTGTGGGATCGATCCTTGCTTGCCCTTTATACAATTCATTAGTTCGGTCAGTAAGGTTAATTAATTTGGTGCATTCGGCACGCTATCATGCGACCACACGCCCTGTCAAGCTTTGAACATGCCTTATACTAGTCGGGCTTTTCATGTACAAGAGAGCTTGAATCTTTTTTGGGTTAGCTTCGACACCTCGCTGATTAACAAGAAAGCCTAGAAATTTTCCCGAGCTTACTCCGGAAGCACACTTCAGAGGGTTGAGTCATATTATGTATTTTCTGAGGATGTCAAACATTTCCCCCAGGTGCTCAATATGGCTTTCACTGACCTTTGATTTAACGAGCATGTTGTCAATGTACACCTCCATCATTTTGCTGATTTGTTTGGCGAACATCTTGTTCACAAAATGCTGGTAGGTCACCCTAGCATTCTTCAAGCCAAGCAACATAACCATGCAATAGTAAATACCCCAGTCAGTAATAAATGAGGTGTGTTCTTCATCAAGCTGATACATCGGGATTTGGTTATATCTCGAGTATGCATCCATGAAGCTGAGTAGTTCATTCCCAACTATTGCATGTACTAATTGGTCGATCTAGGACAGCAGAAAGCTATCTTTGGAACAGGCTTTGTTCAAATCTGTGAAGTCAACGTAAGTCCACCACTTGTCATTCGACTTTTTCACCAAGACTAGGTTGGCGAGTCAGTTCGGTTATTTTACTTCCCTGATGAAGTTGATGTTCAGGAGCTTGTCAACTTTATCTTTAAGTGCTTTGGACCACTCCGCATCCATATATCTTCTCTTCTATCTGATTAGTTGAGTTGTTGGGTCGACATTCAATCTGTGGCATATTACCTTAGGGCTGATCCCCACCATATCCACATGTACCCATGCGAACACATCAAGGTTTTTCTTTAGGAACCCTACTAGATTGTCGGCCAGCTTATTACTCAGACAGCTGCCAATTTTTAGCATGTGAGTCATAGTCTTCCTCGTTGACAGATACTTCTCGCAACTCTTCTGTTGGCCCTACTATGAACTCTTCTTTATGGATGCGAGGATATATAGTGTCCTCTAGAGGTATGAGGTTTGGCTCGGACTCTACGATGAGCATGGTTCTCAGGAGTGACCATTTCAGTGTAGCATGAATAGCCCACTTGTAGCACTCTCGAGATTCTTTTCTATAGCTCTTGATCGTTGCAACCTGGCCTAGAGTCAGGAACCTGCTTAGCAATGTACTGAGGTAACTGCTTTTAGATAATCTAGGATTGGTCTTCCAAGGATGACATTATAGTGGTCGGGTAGTCTATCACTAAGAATTCTGCCATCACCATCCTAATCTTGGGTTCTGCTCCCAAGGTCACGGGCAAGTTTATTATTCCCTGGGGGACTAAGTTGTCCCCAGTGAATCCATAAAGCGGCGATAGATACGCCCTTAGATACTATTCTATGAACCTCATTTCTCATAAAGCTCCCAAGAAAATGATGTTCACTGTGTTGGGTTAAGGAACATTTAGCAAAAGTGCCAGATTGCCTGGATTTTAAAACTTCCTCCCCAATTGTGCCATTATGATCGAGGTAATAAAAATTTAATGTAAATAACACATGCATGTATATATGTATCAAAGACAGGAAATACAAAACAAGAGCAAGAAAAGGTTACCGACTCCCTTGTTATTTTCTTTCTCCTTGTTGAATCCTCACTGAGTACCCCAAGTGTGGTACCTCTAGATCAATACACACAGAATCTCTCGCCGATAGGAATTAACCCACTATAATGGAATCAACAATAGATTCTTCCTTGGGGTGGCAGAGAATATCGGTGGCTAAGGTTTTCTTATAATTTTTCTCTTCTTATGTAAGCCTCCTTTAAATAGCCACCAAAATTGGATTAGTAGGCAATCCTTAGAATATCTTATTCCAGTTTAAGTTATTCTCCGATGGATTAACTAATAACTAAACCTAGGCCTATTTGAGTGCTAGCCCAATTTAGGTCCAAGTTTAATTATTAAACCCATTTATAAATCCTCCTTATTTGGACTCAATTTTTAATTAATTAATCAACAATTAATTAATTTATCCAGTTACAAAAATACCCTTTTAACTAATTCTACTAATTAGTCAATTGGGACTTCTGGAAACTTTAATATCCTCATTAACTCTTTAATAAGAAAATCCTTGATTCCCATCAACCTTAGAAATCCGTAATGTGTGTGACCTTTCTAGGTTCATTTATTGATTGGCAGTAAGGTAAATATCAACTCTTGATATCCATCTTCCTTACAAACCATGAGTGACACCTAGCAGTATATCATAGCCCCCAATCAATGAATGAAGTGGGATCTTATGAACCTGTAAAATTGAGCATTTCAGTTATGTCACCTCATTCCCTCGGATGTCGTGTTCCGATCAAGTGCAGACCATGGTATAGTCAAATCCCTAACTTGATCACATAATTTGAATCATCTTAAAATTTGGAATTGTGTTTCTATGAAATTATTCATAAAACACAAATGCTTTGGCCAAAGACTTCCTCCACATTTGTTGATCCCTTGGAACACTCAAGCTCATAATATTCGAGCCATCGATTCCTTATTGAATACGCATATGACTCTGTACATGATTAACTCATGACCAACAAGCACTACACACTGGATATAAACAATCTAGTGATAACGTACTGAAGAACCATGAGCTTCCATGCACAAGACATGATTGCATCTCAGGTCGAGGGATAAAGTGACACTAATGCACATAACGATGATCATCGACTGAAGATATTATACCCATGTGATCAATCGTCTAGCGGTCACGTTTGATGCAGCACACAGTAATGCTAATCTCGTGATAATAGTGCCCTCGATTATTATCACATCTGATCAGGAACATACTTAAGAGCGAGTCACATGAAAGAATCCTGATACTCATATTCTCAAACTCTTTGAAAATAGAATTATTTCCATAACAAGCTTAGGGACATACGCAACTTAATTAAATATAGATGACTCAAAGTAGCGTAGAATAATCATCATTTTATTGATGATAAAACATTACAAGGTTTATATATAAATGTTTCCCTAAACCTTACATCTATCATTGGTTTTAGGGCACATACACTAACATGCTGCAATGCCATTATCGACCATCATCCTGAGTACTCGGGCGTTATCGATCCTTGAAACTATCATGATCGCATCGTGATTGTGGTGAGGAAAATCTTCACACTCATCCACCATGAATCCTATCATCTCGCTCTGTTGTTTAGGCCATTTCGGTGGCTCCTGTTCACAGCTCATTACTCGGGGGACCCAGTCTATTTTGGCCTCTCGAACATATTGCTCAGAAAAGCATCTTGAGCTCCCTACAATGTCGGGCCCCCCATAGATCATGCCTACTAGGACCTCATTGTTGGCTGGGGCTTGTTGTACCTGATTATTTTGCTTGCTTGTATTTTCGTGAGTTGGTGCCTCTTTAACAATTCTTTTAGGTGGCCTCTTCGGATCAGATCTTCGATGGTGTCCTTTAAAGCCCAACACTCATTGGTGTTGTGCCCAATGTCCCAATAGTATCGACAATATTTCTATTGATCTCTTCTGCCCGGTGCCCTTTTTATCCTTTCTGGAATGGGCAGACTCTTAGCCTCATGGGAGACTCCATATATGTGAGCTATATCTTGAGTGAGGGGGGTGTATTTTCCATATCGCGGGGAAGGTTCCATTTCTCTGTGATTTTCTGTTTTCTGTTTTGATCCATATCATTACAGTCTTAGCCCTTTTGTTTATCTACTGGGTGATCTTGTCTCCTGTTCGGGGCTCTTTGTGGCAAGTTTCTGGCTAGGGCTGCTAGCAAGCGTTCCACTCGCTAATGTTTAGCATCCATTTGGCAGAACCTTACCAGGCTCACCTTGTAAAACCCCTCCGTAGCCAGGTATTTCCTAAGTATCCCTTGGCCATTGAGAACCTAGAAAACGCACGCCTAGGAAAGAAGTTTATTTTAAAATCCTATTTAAAGAATAAACTTGTAGTTTAAAACATATATATAGATATATGTGTTTAATTTTTTTTTCTTAACTATAATAAGTTCATTGTATAATAAAAAAAAATATAGTTTCCTTTCTTGGAGTAAATTATGAAATCCATAGTAATACTTACTAGAACATACACACTTTTATAAAATTTACTAGCAATTTGATTTCCTTTATTAATACAACATATTTACTACATTATAGAACATGGACATAATTACTACATTATGAAATATGAATATAATTACTACACTAAAATTAGCAAATCATTCAATAGTCATCATTAAAGCATCCCCTCATGCTCATAGCGTCCCTTGGAATCCTCTCCCAACTTCATGCCTTAATCCGTACCTGCAAAACATTTTAAAACATTTCGTGGGGTGAGCGCTAATCGCTCAGTAAGGAATATGGCCATTTATAAACTATTAAGGTTCATTATACAAGTATATTACGTAGGACTTTNTGAGAAGTGAGTCATGTTGAGCTTCTTGGATAATCACCATTGTTATTTTGAATGCTCGAGATAGATTTGAGAGACAATGAAACCAATCTAGGATTCCATTAGCTTAATGAACTTGGATTTGTTGGTTTTCAATTTGTTGGGTGCGGAAGATTAATAGGGAAAATTAGGAATTCATAGCCTGAGAAGGTATGTTTTACAACTTAGGGAATTCGATTTACAATCCGTGCATGTGAGTGTAATAGTAGCATAATCCACAGAATTAATCCATAGAGTCCGAATGAAGTCAAACCCTAGCCGTTTGTTTTAATTGATATTACACTTGTGTTAAACCTTGCTTTCATAATTTAGTTGTTTTTACATTTAGTAAATTTTGCTTTCAGTTTAGTCTTATATTCTCCCATAAATCCAAACAATATTCGGTTTCTCCAACTTGAAAACTAATAGGGAATTTGGTGCTTAACAACCAATCCTCGTAGGAACGATACTCACTCATCACTTTATTACTTTGTGCGACCAGTGCACTTGCTATCATTGCATGTTGTAGTTACAACGCATCAGCAACAGTAGGAGTAAGGGGTTCTTTACAAAATATCTCCCAACCTAGAGCTTGAATTACATCAGTTATTCCCCCAAAATCTTCTGTAAACATCGGCCCTCTTTCTTCAATAAATCCTCCCGGTTTCTTTGTAAAATTTTCATATCTTTCCTAGGCAGCTTGACTAACAAACCGGATATCACTGGAGGCCTGCCCTTTTCCTTTTTCTCTCTTATCACTTCCTGGCTTTCTTTTGGGTGCCATTATCACTGTTTCTCACTTAACCTAAACAAACAATTAAACCACTCTCAATACCCAACGAAAAGCACTACACTCCCAGAAAACTATAACTTCTCTTCTTCAATCAAGCAACGACCACGAAAATAACCACAGGCTTCCACGAAATTCAAATCAATCTCTCCCAATCTTCACCAACCAACAAAAATCATCCCACACTCCCACGCAATTCAAATCAATGTTTGGATATGAGAAGTGTTGAACTTCTATGATGTGGAGTTGGGTTGATAGGAGATGGAGAGAGTTTTGAGCAACACTTATGGAAGTGTGTTTATTTGATAGGAATCTAGAGATTATGAGGGAGTTTTCTCCCATTGTTAGGATGATTAAAGAAAGGAGAATGATTATAGTTAAAGTAGAGTTTTATATGCACATGAGTTGTATCATGAAATGCCTAAGAGAAGTATGAGAATGAATTATGAACCCTAATTCTTGCAACATTGCATATTGGCATTTCCTTAGTGTATTAATGAGCATGAATCATTCTTATGCATTAATTATGCATTAGAGAAAGAGTAGGAAAAGAGTAGAGAACTCTATGAATAGACTACTCCAAGAGTTAAGCTACACTATGAGTATTAGGTTGAGAAAGAGATGAGTATTAGCTTGAGAAAGAGTATAGAGTAGGTTGTGCGATGGGGAACCTGTGAGTAATAGGTAGAGTATTCCCGCATGTACGCCGTATTGAGAGAGCAGCACGAGTATGAGAAAGAAAAGTGGTGTAGCCCGTGAGAGTGCGTGCGGATGAGGGCTATACCCGAGAGTACCCGAGAGAGAGATTATACACTCACATGGCCAAGGGTTCCAAATCCATGCATAATCAAGTCCGATCAGCTGAGGATGAGTAGAAGTCATGGAAAGCGGGAGTGAGCCCCGACCGTGCCCCCGATAAGATGGGGCCGTGACTTACTAAAGAGAGTTAATAGAAAAGAGTTTTAAGAAAGATAAACAGAGAGAAACACAAAAGAGAAAGTGAATGAGAAGTTGTAAGGAAAGAAATTAGAGAGAGAGTTACGGGGTTGGACGAGTAGAGGATTTACTTACTGAGCATTGTTTTAGTGATCACCCCGTTGTTTTCCTATGTTTTGCAGGATCTAGGTGAGGACATGGTCGGATGGACGTCGGCACGCGAGGGGAAGCGGTTACACTGTCCACCATGTTTTTGATAACTTTGGTACATGATATAATTTTGTGTAAAAAATGTATATGTTTAAGAAAAAGAAAATTTTGGGCCCAATTCTTTATACTATTTTATTATATGAGTATTTGAGTAGGAAGTGACTATTACATCCATAAACCATCCTATAGGGTGACATTGTTAAGAAACGACCTGGTTGCGCAGTGGAAAACAAAATTTTTACAACCATGGATCGTTCCTTAGAACCCAAAATCAAGGCACAGAAAATTACAGTTTATATATTACGACAAGAATCTGCAAAAAGAATAAATCTAAAGTTTAGATTCATACCCACGTTGGAGGCTCCACCAATATTATCTCTGAACGTGTTTGCTACCGATCCAAGTGTAGGATCGAACCTAGAAGTCCACACGAAGACAATCACAAGGAACCAATGAGGGATTTGTTAGATCCTCCTTGGCCTTAAGAAATCAAGAAGAAAAATGATCAAGAGATTTTTTTTGGCTAAACCAAAGCTGGCGTGGGAGAGCTTTGTGTTGTGTGTGTTTTTCTTTTCTTTAATCAAAAGGAAAAAAATAAAATCATTCTTAAATCACACAAACACTTTTTCTTTTATAGGCAAACTTAGTTGCCCTATTCCCATATGGAATGGGCTTGGGCTCCAACCCAAACACCCCCTAATTTGCCAAACACTCCCATTTAGATATTTTAATTTAATTCATCATTATCTCAATTAAAATCAATTAATATTTAATTAACATTTAACAATAATGATGATTTAATTAAATATGTGCGAACACACATTTAACCGTAATTTCACTTATTTAATTTTTTCTAACAAATTAAATAAAGGCTACAACCCCAGCAAATTTAATTGCACTGTGAAATTACCAAAATACTCTTTCGCCCAAAAAGACGAAAACACCCTTCTTTCTTCTTGGCTCTTAAATTATCTTCTATATGTGTGACCCATAGGCTCCTCATCATACCGGCAGTGTATAGTATCGTGATTAACACCAATTAATCGTCTCACTAATACAAGACCAAGATTGGTCCCTAGCAAAGCATCATGGCCACTCGATAGATTCGGATTCAGCAAAGTAGCTACCTGTCAACGATATGGTTACCATACAATTCGATCCTTTCATCATACTGTATCTCGACAAGACGAAGGCATAGAAATAGTGTCAACCTCTAGTTACTCTTGATATTATGTGTTCAGTTTCTGGACCAATTACCTATATTATAAATCGGATAGAGCAACAACTCAATCCCACTGTGGCCACAGTTTTAGTGTCATTGCCATATACTGAATTGCGTCGTGAGATAACTTCTCCTGTACCCGGGAGTGATGAATCCTCTGTCAATCCACTATAGTCTTGATACACTCCTTGATGCAGCCAATCACTACCGTATTGACAGCTCTGAATAGAACTGTGTTAGGCTAGTGTCAAACTGCACCAATCGGTGCACAAGGCGCTTCGGTGATCTCAAGTCTAAGGATCACATGTACCACCATTCATTAGAGGATTTGTTCCATAGACACTGGGGTTACCATCCATATGAAATCCTCTGGTGGGTCAGTCCAATGACCTTGTTGCAGTATATCCGCCTACAGCAAGCATCCATGTGTTACACCAAGTTGTCACCAAACAACCTTGACAAGTGAGATCAGTCACTGCCTCTCGACAGGGTCGTTCAACACTATGATAGCCTTACCGTATTATCTGTGTCCTTACTTCAGAATAATACTGGGGCTACGGATGTTTCTAGAATGGCCACCATATGTGCTCATAGGTTCTCACTATCAAGATTTGAAACACTTGATACCCTCGTCACGGTTCTACCATTCTAAGGACATATATCAAAACATATTGCAATAATAATGATTTATGCGATATAGAATAAAATGCCTTTTATTGATTAATGAACATTATTACAAAGAGTCAATTCTACAATAATTGATTGGCTCTAGGGCATCTACTCTAACAGACATTCCTATTGGTGTTTTGAATGCCATCTTATACGCCTATAATGCATCATCAAGCTTGATTGCCTAATCCTTTTGAGAGATGCTTACTGTCATTTCTAACATTCGTTTCAGCTCCCTGTTGGATACTTCTACTTGGCTATTGGTTTGAGGGTGATATGGGGTAGCCACTTGATGTGTAACCCCATACTTGCTTAACAATGTTACGAATTGGCGATTGCAAAAATGAGAACCACCATCACTGATAAAGGCTCTTGGCGTGCCAAACCTTGTAAAGATATTCTTCTTCACGAACTTGATAACTACGCGAGCATCGTTTGTTGGCAACGTAGCATCTTCCACCCACTTCGAAACATAATCTACAGCAACCAAAATAAAACTGTTAGAAAACGAGGACGGAAAAGGTCCCATAAAATCTATGCCCCACACATCAAATAATTCTACTTCTAGGATATTATTTAAAGGCACGACATTTCTCCTTGATATGTTCCCAACCCGTTGACACTCATCACAACTCATAACAAAATGAAAATCATCTTTAAAAAGAGTTGGCCTGAAAAATCCTGATTGAAGAACTTTGGCGGCGGTCTTTGTCGAACCAAAATGACCACCAACTTCCATTGAATGACAATGACGAAGAATATTCGTCATCTCTTTTTCTAGCACACATCTTCTTATCATTTGATCGGCGCAATGCTTGTACAAAAATGGATCCTCCCAAAAGTAGTATTTTAAATCTACATAAAAAATTCTTTCGTCTTTGGGAGTTTATTCCAGGAGGCAATCCTTTTTGCGCCAAATAGTTAGAAATATCTGCAAACCACGACCTTCTTGAATAGCAAACAATTGCTCATCTGAGAAGTATTCGTTGATTGGCTTTTCTTCCCCCCAAACTTCTTCATTGGACTTTAATCGGGATAAATGGTTAGCCACTTGATTTTCCATTCCTTTCTTGTCCTTAATCTCCAAGTCAAATTCCTGTAAAAGCAATACCCATCGCAATAATCTTGGCTTGGAATCCCGTTTTGCTAGGGGGTACTTCAATGCAGCATGGTCATGTACACAATAACCTTGGTACCTAGCAAATAAGAACGAAATTTATCAATAGAGAATACTACTACTAAAATTCTTTTTCAGTAGTAGCATAATTTAACTGTGGTCCTGTTAAAGTCTTGCTAGCATAATAAATCACATGCAAAACCTTACCTTTTCTCTGTCCTAAAATAGCCCCTAAAGCGTAGTCACTTGCATCACACATGAGATCAAAAGGTAGTTCCCAATCGGGCGCAACAATAATAGGAGCAGAAATTAATTTTGCTTTTAAACACTTAAATGCATCTAAACACTCTTGACTAAAATTAAAAGGAACATCCTTAGCTAATAAATCATAGAGAGGTTTAGAGATTTTAGAGAAGTCCTGTATGAATCTCCTATACAAACCCGCATGCCCAAGGAAACTTCTGACAGCCTTCACTGAATTTGGAGGTGGTAGTTTCTCAATAACTTCAATCTTTGCTCGATCCACCTCAATTCCATTTGTGGATATCCGATGACCTAACACAATCCCATCTCGTACCATGAAATGACATTTTTCCCAATTTAGCACCAAGTTAGTGTCAACACATCTCTGTAAAAACATTAGATAATTTAGTTAAATAATCATCAAAAGAATCTCCAAAAACAGAAAAATCGTCCATGAAAACTTCAATGGACTTCTTAACCATATCAGAGAATATTGAGATCATGCAACGTTGAAAAGTTGCAGGAGTGTTGCACAAGCCAAAAGGCATTCTTCGATAGGCAAATGTTCCGTATGGGCACGTGAAAGTCGTTTTCTCTTGATCTTCTGGCGCTATAGCAATTTGATTGTAACCTGAGTATCCGTCTAGGAAACAATAAAACTCATGGCCAGCTAATCTATCCAACATTTGATCGATGAATGGAAATGGAAAATGGTCCTTACAAGTCGCAGAGTTTGTGATAGTCGATACATACTCTCCGTCCCGTGACTGTTCGTGTTGGAATCAGCTCGTTGTTATCATTACAAACCGTTGTCATTCCTCCCTTCTTTGGCACTACTTGGACTAGACTTACCCATGCACTATCCGAAATTGGATATATAATTCTGGCATCTAAGAGCTTCAACACCTCCTTCTTGACCACTTCTTGCATTGATGGATTCAATCTTCTTTGTGGTTAGATGGTAGGCTTATAACTTTCCTCCATTAGGATCTTGTGCATGAAAATTAAAGGATTGATACCTTTTATATCTGTAATTGTCATCCAATGGCCTTCTTGTATTTTCTCAATATGCGCATCAACTTTTCTTCCTCTACAACACTCAAAGAAGCATTAATAATGACTGGAAAAAAATTTACCCTCTTCTAAAAATGCATACCTTAAATGAGATGGTAGTTGCTTGAGCTCAAGTGTAGGGGCCTTTATGATTGGTGAAGTTGACTGAGACACCACGGCTCCAATTTCTCTTATCGAATTTGCTTCAGGACGAATCAAGGGTGGTAAAGCATTTAAATATCTTAAACACTCCCACATCTCTTCACTATCAACTTCATCCTCCTGATCTCTAGAATTCATCAAACAATTCTCTAAAGGAAAAATGGGGTAGCTCTCTTCAAAATTCTGCTCCATTATGGTGTCGAGAACATCAATCTTTAAACATGAGTCTAATTCAGATGGACGCTTCATAGATTTAAACACATCAAATTCTACTTGCTCATCTTCTACCCTTAAGATTAATTTCCCTTGGTGGACATCTATCAATGTTCTACCCGTGGCTAGAAAAGGTCGTCCTAAAATTAAAGGTATTTCCCTATCTTCCTCCATTTCTAACACTATGAAATCTACCGGGAAAATCAGTTTGTCTACCTTAATCAAGACATCTTCTACCACCCCCTAGGATATGTTATCGATCGATCAGCTAATTGGAGCAACATGGTGGTTGGCTTTACTTCTCCTAATCTAAGCTTCCTGTAAATGGAAAACGGCATTAAATTTATACTTGCCCCTAAATCACATAACACTTTATCAAAATAACAACTACCAATAATACAAGGGATAGTAAAACTCCCTGGATCTCATAGCTTAGGTGGTAGTTTCTTTTGAATAAGTGCGCTACATTCCTCCGTTAGCATAACTTTCTCGTGTTCCTTGAATTTTCTCTTGTGCGAAAGGATCTCCTTCAAAAACTTTGCATATTTCAGCATCTGTTCTAGCATATCAAACAAAGGGATATTAATATGTAAACTTCAAAACAAGTCAATAAACTTACTGAATTGCTTATCAAGTTTCTGATTCTTCAACCGTTGTGGATATGGAAGGGTTGTTTGGCTCGAAGAATTTTTCTTTTCAGATACACACTCGTCGCAGCCACCAGATTCGTCGTCGCGGTGATTAGTTGAAAGTTTTGACAAATTGTAAGCAGGATCACGCTCGTCGCGGCCACCAGTGTTATCACCGCGGTGATTGTCCTTGTTTTAGATGAGCCTCTCCACATTCTCACAATCGCTGCAGCGAGGAAAGTCATCACTGTGGCTATCGTTCTTCTACTCATCCTTCAAGTCTTGTTCTTGCCTCTATTTTTCACCTTCTGAATTTTCCAAAATTTGTCCACTCCTCAAGGTGATTGCATGTGCTTGTTCCTTGGGATTTTTCTCTGTATCACTTGGCAAAACTCCTTGAACTCTTCCCACTAATATGTTGTGAATTTGCCCAATTTGAGTCCCAAGGTTCCTAATAGAGGCTGATTGATTTTGAACCAGGACGTCAGTCTTCTCAAACCTCTTGTTTGTCTCTTCAATGAACTTGGTCAGCACATTCTCTAAATTAGATTTTGGCTCTTGAGGTTGAAAAAAAGGAGATTGTTTTTGCTCATTGTTGTTGTTCCATGAAAAGTTCAGGTGTTGGAATATGGATTCCCTTGCCCCCTTTGGAAATTATTGATGTAATTGGCTTGTTGGCTGAGCAATCAGGTTCCCTTCTTGACAATCCTTCGATGAATGATTTCCTGCACAAAGATCACATGTTAGAGAAGAAGATTCAATTGCATTTATTTTTAACACATTACCTAATTGCTTCTGGATGTTCGAAAGTTGAGCAGCCAATGTAGTGTAACTGTCAACTTCGTGCATTCCCGCTGATCTCCTTGTTGAATTTCTCTCTGAAGTCCTCATATAGTTTTTGTTCGCCATGACCTCAATCAGATTGTATGCTTCCTCTAGTATTTTACTGTTCAAGGCTCCCCCACTTGCAGCATCAATCATAGCTTGAATCGTTGGTATCAACCCTTGGTAGAACGTTTGCACTTGCGACCAGATTAGTAAACCATGGTGATGGTACCTCCGTAAGAGATCCTTATACCTTTCCCATGCTTCATACAATGACTCTGAATCTTGTTGGTAAAAGTTGGTGATGTCACTCCTCAGCTTGGCAGGTGGAAAATATTTAGTAAGGAACGCTTGAGCTAACTTGTTCCATGTCGTGATGCTCCCAGATGGCAGAGAAATCAACCAAGACTTAGCTTTATCCCGAAGAGAGAATGGGAAAAGCCTTAGCCTAATTGCATCATTGGATACTCCATTATGCTTGAATGTGTTGCATAACTCCAGAAAATTTGCGATATGTAGGCTGGGGTCATCATTAGGTAACCTAGCGAATTGGACTGACTGTTGAATCATTTGAATAATTGTTGGCTTAATCTCAAAATTATTCACTTGAACAGATAGCACCCATTAATAGTAGGACTAGAGTAGTCCTTCAATGCTCTTTGAACCACTGCTGCTCCACCCATTGCATTTCCTTCTAAAGTATCCTCATTCTCATTCTCTTGATTTCCCATATTGGGATTCACAATTCCTGTATTAGCCATTGATTTTTCAGAGTCAGCTTGCCTCTTTTCTTTCTTCAACTGTTTAGCAGTTCTCTCGATCTCAAAATCTAGTGGATTAAGATCACCACCATCTCTTGAACGTAAACTCTCCAGATTCTAGCTGAAAACAACATACAAAACAAACAAAAATAAAAATTAATTAGTAAACAAAAATAAAACAAATCAAATTAGCAACTAAATATTTCGTATTGATATTGGTAAAATAAAATAGTTCCCCGGCAACGGCGCCAAAAACTTGACAGGCTATTCGTAAGTATACGAAATCGTGCAAGTAGTAAAACTTGAGTAAACGAGTGTCGAATCCCAAGAGAACTACCTACCAAGTACCAAACTAGTCTATTTTATTGCTATTTGATGAAACAGAATTTATGAATGAATTTAATGAAAAGGAAAAAAAAAAATTAAAAACTAAACAAATCAGAATTTTATAAAAGCTATGGTGTAAAGATCAATATGGCTAAATCCTCGAGCACAAATTTCACACCAATTTAATCCTATGTATTGACGATTATTACTATACTAATTAAGCTTATTCTAAAGGCCAAACTCCCTAATATTCCCCTAATTTTCTCTCAAACAATTAGTGAATTAACCCTTAAACAACAACCTAAAACATCTCTAAGTTGGATTTAGAATCTAAGAGATCATTAAGTTCGATGGAATTTACCAAAGCCTCATAGATCGCGGTAACCTATCTCTAGTGTTCGATCAATCTATGGTTTTATTACGTTAGACAAATCAGGTTTCATCTCTCCATCTCAACCCAACCCATGATATCATTCAATCCTCAGATCCTTAAGAATTGAAAGCATTATACACAATAATAAAACTTAGAATTAATGCTCAATAAGAAATCAATAAAGATAACGTCAACACATATTCATAAATTGGGCTACATCTTTAGCCCTAGAAAAGAAATTTAGTTCATAGTTGCAATAATAAAAACCATCAATTCAACAACATGAGTTCAAGAAAGAAAAATATAAACACTTCTCTAATTGGTGAACGAGAGCTTCAAGAATCCCGATCTCCAAACTAGTAGTTGTCCTCTTCTTTCTCTCCAAAAACTCCCTTAAAACTTCTTAAAGACCCTTATTTATAGTCCTAGGGTTTTGATCTTACTTAGGAAAAGAGTAAATGCCTTAGCCCATTCAGATTTGGATTAGGATAATGCACTAACCTAACAAGCCTGTGACCCATCACCGCGGTGGTAAGAACAGTCTGTGGTCTTTAGAATTTGGTAAAGTCATCAACATGAACTTTGTAGTACTCTGAATAATCCTTCCAACGCCACCATAATCGTTGAATTATGATTTCTACAGCTCAAGTTATGACAGAAACATCGAAGCATGCTCATCTTGAAAGATTTCCAGATTTTACGTTATATCTTCGACGCGTCACAACTTTCTCGTTTCAACTCTGATTCTTGTACCGTTTGTTCCCACACGTCATGAATTCCATAAAAATCATTATTTTCCCTTAAAATATCTGTTTGAGCCTGAAAACACTCAAAATGCACCCGTGATCCCGTAAAAGGCATTTATGAAAGAATTAATTGAAATTCCACAATTTAAACACATTTTTCCATAAATAATCCCGTTACATCACTAACAAAATATAAACTTTCAAGCTCTTATCATGGATCCAGACAACAACCTTTCCAGCAAATTTAATTGCTTTGTAAGATTTACCAAAATACCCTTTCGTCAATAAATGATGAAAATAGCCCTCTTCATTATCTTCTTTAAATTGTCTTTTAAGTGTGTGAACCGTAGGCTCCTCATCATGTCAGTAGTGAGCAATATCATGATCAACACCCTATTAATTGTCTCATTACACACAGACCAAGATTGGCCTCTACCAAGACATCATAGCCACCTGACAGATTCAGCTTCAGCGCATTCGCTGCCTGTCAACAGTATGGTTACCGTGCAATCAAATCTTTTCATCATCTATTATCTCATCAAGGTTTGAAGCATAGAAATAATTTCAGCTTCAAGTATAGACCACCTTGACATATTCAGATTCGGTTATCGGACCAATCGACCAACTGAGCACTAACTCGATTCCATTGTGGCCATAGATTCAAGATCGTTGTCCTTTACTGAAAATCTTAGTGAGATAATTTCTCCTGTACCCAGGAGTGATGAATCCTTTGTCGATCCACTATAGCCACGATATACTCCTCAATGCAGTCAATCACCACCATATTGATAACCCTAAATAAGATTATGTTTGGCTAGTGTCAAACTATACCAATAGTTACACACGACGCTCCGATGTTAGAGGATGTATTCCATGGACATTAGGGTTACCAGCTACATGGAATCCTCTAATGGGTCAGTCCGGTGAACACGTATATAATAAACACCCATGTGTCACACCAAGTTGTTACCAAACAACCTTGACATGTGAGATCTGTCACTTCCTTCCAGTAGGTTCATTCAACGCTATGATAGCCTTACCGTATTAACTATGCCCTAGGTTAGGATAATACTAGGGCTACGGACATTTCTCAAATGACCACCATAAGTGATCATAGGGATCTCACAATCAAGAGTTATCAACGCTTGATTCCCCATCATGGTTCAACCACTCTAACGACATATATTAATACATACATATGGAATATGCTTTACATAATATAAACGATGTCTTTTACAGATTGAATAATCATGATCCATAGTGTCAACATACAACAATATGATGGGCTCTAAGTCACCTACTCTAATAGTTTTGATGTGCCAAAACTCATCAAAATTTTGATTGAATACTAAAAAACATGCAAATGTGACAAGAGTCATAACCAAAATAAAAAATGCAGATTTTCCAGATGGTATGACGTGCATGAAGAAGGCACAACCGTTCCTAGTCTTCTAAGCTACCAGATAAACGTTCCACATAGAACGGCCTCATTCCAGGAGATCGTACATGTTTTTTGCAAAACTAAGTCAAGTCACTCCAAGTGGCACAACTAAACTACACAATCGTTCCATGTCATGATGCTTCCAGATGGCAAAGAAATCAACAAAGACTTAGCTTTATCCCGAAGAGAGAATGGGAAAAGCCTTAGCCTAATTGCGTCATCAGATACTCCATTATGTCTGAATGTGTCGCATAACTCCAAAAAATTTGCGATATGCAGGTTGGGGTCATCATTAGGTAACCTAGCGAATTGGACTGACTGTTGAATCATTTGAATAATTGCTAGCTTAATCTTAAAATTATTCACTTGAACAGATAGCACCCATTAATAGTAGGACTAGAGTAGTCCTTCAATGCTCTTTGAACCACTGCTGCTCCACCCATTGCATTTCCTCCTAAAATATCCTCATTCTCATTCTCTTGATTTCCCATATTGGGATTCACAATTCCTGTATTAGCCATTGATTTTCAAAGTCAGCTTGCCTCTTTTCTTTCCTCAACTGTTTAGCGGTTCTCGATATCTCAATATCTAGTGAATTAAGATCACCACCACCTCTTGAACGTAAACTCTCCAGATTCTAGCTGAAAACAACAAACAAAACAAACAAAAATAAAACAAATCAAATTAGCAACTAAATATTTCGTATTGATATTAGTAAAATAAAATAGTTCCCTGGCAACGGTGCCAAAAACTTGACAGGCTATTCGCAAGTATGTTCAAACCAAGTTTAAAGTCAAGATGTTCAAATCCAAATGATTTATTACCCTAGACAAATTTTAAAGATCAATCTTGAAGAACAAGATTAAAGTGCAAGAGTTACAATGACCACGTCGTACGATTGTTGCTTACCAAAGATCATTCTATGACAGAATGTCAATGTTCTAGGAAGCCGTGCATGCTTTTAGAACAAATGGACCAACCGTTCCATGTTAGGAAACAATCCATTTACGAAGCGGAAAATAAAAAATTTTAACAATATGGATCATTCCATAGAATCAAGATCAGGGCACAAATCCATAGTTTATATCAAAATAAGAATCTACAAAAAATTAATCTAGAGTTTAAGAAATCATACACACGTTTGGAGGCTCCTCCAAGTTTGTCTCTGAACGTATTTTGCTACTGACCCAAGTGTAAGATTGAAACGACGTAGTCCACATGAAGACAATCGCAAGGAACTAAGGAGGGATTTGCTAGATCCCTCTTTAGCCTTAAGGACAAAGAAGAAATGAAGAGAAATTGATTTTAGGAAAAAACCCAAATCTGGCATGAGAGTGTTAAAGGGCTGTAGCTCTTTTTCTTTACAACGAATAATCAAATGAATGAATCTCTAACCTTTTACAATTAAAACTTTTATTTTAGAGTAATATTTTAACTGCCCTATTCCCATATGGAATAGGCTTAGGCTCTAACCCAAACACCCCTTGTTTCCAACCACTCCTAATTAGATATTTATTTTATTTCATCATTATCTCAATTAAAATCAATTAATATATATATTAACATTTAACAATAATGATAATTTATTTAAATATATGAAAACACATATTTAAACGTAATTTCACTTATTTAATTTTTGTAACAAATTAAATAAAAGGCTACGACCTCAACAAATTTAATTGCACAGTGAAATTACCAAAATACCCTTTCGCTTAAAAAGACAAAAATGCCCTTCTAACTTCCTGGCTCTTAAATTATCTTCTATGTGTGACCCATAGGCTCCTTATCATACCGACAGTGTGTAGTATCGTGATTAACACCAATTAATCGTCTCACTAAACACAGACCAAGATTGGCCCCTAGCAAGGCATCATGGCCACCCGATAGATTCAGATTTAGCAAAGTAGCTACCTGTCAACGATATGGTTACCATACAATTCAATCGTTTCATAATGCATTATCTCGACAAGACGAAGGCATAGAAATAGTGTCAACCTTCAGTTACTCTCGATATGATGTATTCAGTTACTAGACCAATGACTTGTATTATAATCTGGATATAGCAACAACTTAATCCCACTATGGCCACAATTTTAGTGTCATTGCCATATACTAAATTACCCCGTGAGATAACTTCTCCCGCACCCGGGAGTGATGAATCCTTTGTCTATCCACCATAGTCTTGATACACTTCTTAATGTAGCCAATCACTACCGTATTGACAGCTCTGAATAGAACTGCATTAGGCTAGCGTCAAACTACACCAATCGGTGCACAAGGTGCTTTAGTGATCTCAAGTCTAAGGATCACATGCACCACCATTCGTTAGAGGATTTGTTCCATACACACTGGGGTTACCATCCATATGAAATCCTCTAGTGGGTCAGTCCAATGAACTTGCTGCGGTGTATTCGCCTATAGCAAGCACCAATGTGTTGCACCAAGTTGTCAACAAACAACATTGACAAGTGAGATCAGTCACTGCCTTTTGACAGGGTCGTTCAACACTATGATAGCCTTACCGTATTATTTGTGCCCTTACTTTAGAATAACACTGGGGCTACGGACGTTTCTAGAATGGCCACCATATGTGCTCATAGGGTTCTCACTATCAAGATTTGAAACACTTGATACCTTGTCACTGTTCTACCATTCTAAGGACATATATCAATACATATTGCAATAATAATGATTTACGCTATATGGAATAAAATGCCTTTTATTGATTAATGAACATTATTACAAAGAGTCAATTCTACAATAATTGATTGGCTCTAGGGCATCAAGACTATGGTGGATTGACAGAGGATTCATAACTCCCGGGTATGGGAGAAAGTTATCTCATGGCGCAATTCAGTATATGGCAATGACACTAAAACTGTGGTCACAGTGGGATTGAGTTGTTGCTCTATCCAGTTTATAATACGGGTCATTGGTCTAGAAACTGAATAAATAATATCAAGAGTAACCAAAGGTTGACACTATTTCTATGCCTTCGTCTCATCGAGATAACGTATGATGAAAGGATCGAATTGCACGGTAACCATATTGTTGACAGGTAGCTACTTTGCTGAATCCGAATCTATCGGGTGGCCATGATGCCTTGCTAGGGGCCAATCTTGGTTTGTGTATTAGTAAGACGATTAATTGGTATTAATCGCTATACTATACACTGCTGATATGATGAGGAGCCTATGGGTCACACACATAGAAGATAATTTAAGATCCAAGAAGAAAGAAGGGTGTTTTCGTCTTTTAAGGCAAAAAGGTATTTTGGTAATTTCACAGTGCAATTAAATTTGCTGAGGTCGTAGCCTTTATTTAATTTGTTAGAAAAATTAAATAAGTGAAACTATGTTTAAATGTGTGTTCGTACATATTTAAATATATTATCATTATTGTTAAATGTTAATATATATTTAAATATATATTAATTGATTTTAATTGAGATAATGATGGAAAATAAAATAAATCAAATTGGGAGTGTTTGGCAACATGGGGCGTTTGGGTTGGAGCCCAAGCCTATTCCGTATGGGATTAAGGAAAATTGTTTTTACTACAAAAAGAAAAGTGTGTGATTTTTCATTAAGATTTTTTTTCTTTGAAAAACAAAAACACATAGCCCCCATTTTACACTCCCATGGCAGAATCCAATTTTTGCCCAAAATCAATTCATTTGATTTGTCTTCTTGATTCTTAAGGCTAAGGAGGATCTAGCAAATCCCTCCTTAGTTCTTTTGAGATTGTCTTCTTGTGGACTATGTTGGTTTGATCCTACACTTGGATCGGTAGCAAAACATTCGTCGACAAATTTGGAGGAGCCTCCAACATGCGTTTGTTTCTCTTAACTCATGTTTAATATTTCTGCAAATTCTTATTATGATAAAATTGTAAAATTATACCATTGATCTTGGCTCATGTAAACGATCCCTAAGTTATATTATTTTTGTTTCCGCTGCGTATACGGGACCGTTTACTAACACTTATTGTGTGTATAAGCCTCGTTTGAGAGGCAAATCATTCATGAAAATATTATCTTTGATATTGTTAGGCGAAATCTTGTAAGACAAGAGGTGAAATCCTGTCAAACTATTGTAAGGGGTGAAATCTTGTAAAACGAGTGTAAAGGGCGCAATCCGGTTCTAGTGGAACTTCAAAGAGATTGTCTTGAAGAAGTGAATGTAGGAGCCTTGTGGATAAGCTCCGAACCACTATAAATCTTTGAGAATTTCTCTTCTCTCAACTCATTTAATATAACCTGCACATTTATTGGTTATCTTTATTGCTTATACTTGTTTATAACTTGAGTGGTTGGTAAAAATCTTGTTCCACATTTATTTTCATTAATTCCTATTCACCCCTCTCCTAGGAATATGTGCCATATTTAGGTTTCACAATTGGTATTAGAGCTTGGTTTCAAGAGTTAATCGATCTGGATATGGCTCGTACATCAACACCTCTCTTTGGTGAGGGTCATTGCACTGCTAGATAGACTCTCATTGTTTTGTGGTACAAACTACACACAATGAAAGATTAGAATGAGACTCCGTATTAGATCTATAGATTATAACTGGTGGAAGATAATAGAGCAAGGTAACTTTGTTTGCATAGACACTAGAACAAATCTTCCTAAAGAGGAAGATGACTACATGGTAGATGATGAAAATAAATCAAGTTTGAATGATAAAGCACTTGATATTTTGTTTTGTTCTCTTGATTCTACAGAGTTTGGAAAAGTTTCGGCATGCGAAACGGCCAAAGATTCTTGGGAAATTCTTCAAACAACTCATAAAAGAACAAGTAAAGTGAGATCAAAGATAGAGATGCTATTATGAGATTATGAGTTATTTAAGATGAAAATCGGAGAAAGCATCACCAACATGTACAAAAGATTTTCCAACTTGATAAATGGCCTTAAGGGTCTTGGAAAGAGTTTTGAAACTCTTGAACTTGTGAAGAAAATCCTTTTTTCATTGCCAGAGAGTGGGACAATGAAGGTGACCGCCATTAAAGAATCCAAGGATCTTACTAAAATGAAAATGGATGAGCTCATTGGTAGCTTGTTGACATTTGAGATGAAGAGAAAGCCGAAAGATGAAGAGATCAAACCAAATAGGGAAATTGCCGTCAAGACTATTAATGAAGAAGAAGAGGAAGATGATTCCTCTATGGAAGAAGGTGAAATCAACTTCTTGAAGGGGTTAAAAACTAGGAGTCATCGAGCACGCATAACATGCGAAATTGGCTAACTCTAAACCATGCCCCAAGATCAACTAAAATGAGTTATTTAAAAGGGATATGAGAATATTTGTTACCTTTCAATGAAGTTTCAGCACCAATGAGCTTTCCTAAGGTATATCCAAAGAATCCTGGATGTAACGAGTGGGCGTTGACACTTCTAGAACAGTTTTCGAGCTTGTATGTGTGAATCATTTACTAATTTGTGTTTAAAACAATTTTTTTAACACAAAAAAAAAAAAAAAAAAAAATTGAGAAGGATGGTTCGGCCATGTGAGGAGATCAAAGAGTTTGAGATCAAACAATTTTGATCTAAAAACAAAAGTTGCAAGTAATAGTGATCTTGGCCCCTTTTTATAGTTAGTGAAATTGGACAATATCAGATCAATCCAAAACTTTACATGACATTCATGCAAGTATTCCTCCACCAATCATATTATGTTTAGCCCACTATTATCTCATACTTGACATGACAATCATATAAGTCTTTCTTCAAAAATACATTAAACCATTTAATGCATGTCTCAGAAGACCTTCAGTAACTTGTCTAATTTAATTTCCTAAACTATTCTAAATAGTTCAAATTAAATTAGAATAATTTATTTTTCGCACACATTGTCCAAGATAACTTTTATCGGCTACCTAGGGGACCTATATGGAAATATTTAATAATAGGCTTCACCATATTCGGTTCCCACTACAACAAAAATGGCTTACGGTAACATGCAAAAAGTGTTACCGTAGGTCATTCGTAGCATTTATAAGGATGCTATGACAACCCATGTTACTAAAAAGTAGACACTGGTAACACTTTTTGCATGTTACTAATCATTTCAGTAACTGTCATAAAATGCTGTTGTTAAGTATATTGTAGCACTTATTCGTAGTTACGAATGATTTTTGGTAACATTGCATAAATGCTATAAATAAGTTTACTGTAACATTCTTAACGTGTTACAGTTTAGTTTTTTGTAACATTCTCAAAATGCTATAAATAAGTTTTCTGTAACATTCTTAACGTGTTTATAGTTAGTTTTCTGTAACATTCTCAAAATGCTAAAAATAAGTTTTCTGTAACATTCTTACCTGTTACAGTTTAGTTTTCTATAACATTCTCAAAATGCTATAAATAAGTTTTCTGTAACTTTCTTAACATGTTACAGTTTAGTTTTCTGTACATCTCAAATTGCTATAAATAATTTTTTTGTAACATTCTTAACCGGTTACAGTTTAGTTTTTTTGTACATTGTTAAAATGCTACAGAAGAGTTTTTAATAACATGTTAAAAGTGCTACCAAAGTATCATTCATTGCATTTAGTAAATGTTACAAAATTATTTTCCATATATTTTAAAAGTGTTATCAATGTGTTGTTTAACATATATAAAATTGTTATAGTTGTAATTTAAATAATACAAATTATAAACAATGATACACTAATTTTCTAAAGAACATTTCTGATGGTGAACCTTCATATACAAAAAGTTTGCATATATGCCTAAAATAGGCACCCAACATCCTTTACATCCATAAAATGTAATGCTTCATATATCATTCAATTTTGTAACATATAAACCTTCATATACAAAAATTTGATATAGCCTAACAAATATCACCTATCATTTTTACATTATAATACCTAGATGATTGGAAAATTAACTATGAGCAATAGTTAATACCTCCAATCATTCAAAAAATTCTAACAACAAAACACTCATGCAAACCCATTCCAAATTGTGCTTACCAAAAAAGTACTCTTGCATCTTCACAACCTACAAAACCATTAATACAAAAAAAACTTCAAATCCCATGTATATCTCAAAGATAACAACACATATATATTGTAATTCAAGAAAAAATCAAGACAAAAGCACCCAATATTTAATGCAAAACAAAGAGGAAAAAACATGTTTAAATCTCCAACTTCACAAGCATACTATGATAACAGTTCCAGTAGAAAAACCTAAAGCCTTTTATGAATATTGTCAACATAAGCACAAAAAATGGTCATGAGAAATACATATTTTACTGTATTAAACAAGAAACGACCTAAAGCCTCATTAATGATATACTGTCAGCATTGGCACAAACAATGGTACAAAACAAAGTTAATCACGTTTCTCCGCCAGCAAAGTCTCATTTATCAAACCCCAGATTCAGAAGCTCATCAAATTTTAGTTCTAAAGAATAGTTATTACAAAATCATTCCTAGCTAATGAAAGAGTATAAAGCAAAAAACTTTTCCATATTTAGAAACCGTGGTTACTTCACTACATACTGCAAGATGACCAAAGTTAGAACGATACAAGGAAACTTAAGGATTATTGTGGCAAGAAAATTGCAAACAATTTTGCATACTACAATTTGCAAACTGCAGTCTGTAGTTTTGCTGACTACAGTTTGCAAATTGCAGTATGCAAAATTGTAGACTGCAGTTTGCAAACTGCAGTATGCAAATTGTATTCCACCTCTAATCTCATTGCAACAATTATAACATGATTATTTGCTCATCCGTTACTAATCATATGAAACAGAGTTTTATGAATATCTTTATGATTAAGTTATTGAAATGACAGTCACCAAATCAATATTATTCCACCTCTAATCTTGCTTTTCAATTTTTTAATCAACAACTAAACTGGTATCGAACCCTATATGATTATGTTGAATGAGAGAAAATCCAAACCCACAAGAAAATAAATGCTTATGTACATTTGTTCACCATAAACTGGTCTTGCCTTACAGAGAACTGATGATTTCTTTGCCAAAGTAACCAAACACCAAACGTAGATTCTTAAATTAGGCTACACACACCTTAACTAGAAACCCCAAAAGCAGAGAGGGGGGTCCTAATGCTAAAAAGAATAAATTTGCATATTGTAGTATGTAAACTGCAGTCTGCAGTTTTGCAGACTGTAGTATGCAAAATTGTATTCCACCTCTAATCTCATTGCAACATTATAACATGTATATTTGCTCATCCGTTACTAATCTATGAAACAAGTTTTTATGAATGATCTTTATGATTAAGTTATTGAAATGACAGTCACCTAATCAATATTATCCCCTCTAATCTTGCTTTTCAATTTTTTAATCAACAACTAAACTGGTATCGAACCCTATATGATTATGTTGAATGAGAGAAATGCCAAACCCACAAAAAGAAATGCAAAATGTTTTTGTGGACTTAGGGATTTGTGTTTTTGAGACTATGCCAGAAAGGAATATGTTAATTACAATACAGTAATTAGGGCCTTCAAATGTTTGAGGAGATAATAGCTAAAGGATTAAAACCTGTGAATCTATTTTCGGCTCTCCTTTGTGCTTGCTGCCATTTGGCCTTGTTAATAATGGCTTGCAAAGTTTTGAATCAGGCACAAGACAATAAGCCGATCACAAAGTTCAGGCATATTTTGTGATTGTGTGAAAGAAGTATCTATTCAGATTTTGCTATAGATGGCATGAGATCAGTTGATGTCTAAGATAGCAAGAGAAAGAGAGAGCTTAT
This sequence comes from Pistacia vera, assembly GCF_008641045.1. NCBI lineage: Eukaryota > Viridiplantae > Streptophyta > Magnoliopsida > Sapindales > Anacardiaceae > Pistacia > Pistacia vera. The sequence goes on from NW_022196399.1 coordinate 234,355, forward strand.
ACCTCCTTTTTGAATTCTACAAGTGATTCCCCAGAAATATCTTGGTCTAGGAACCTCTTCACCGCAACTTCCTATGAAATCAAAGAGCAGCAACAAGTTCAAAAAAATGTACCTTCCAAGAACAAGGATTATCTACGTCAATTTGGAGGAAAAAACTCAGCATAGGTTTAAACATTTAATTTCTACCACACAAACCATCTCACGAGTCACGACATGTACCAAAAAACAATTGATCCAAAACTATGCATTGTCTTATTAAGACATTGTTGATCATTTCTTTAGCCGCAAAATACTTATACCTATTCCAAGGACAAGAACATTGTGCAGTATTATTTCCAGGGATGAATTTTCTAGAACCATAGTTTAAAAAACTACACAAAAGTAGGCCCTAATTTAGAACTTGGTGAACATTTAGAAAATAGGGTAATTTTTGGTAATGAAAATATAATATGATAATATCTATAAACTTTGGAAAATCAGGTACTTAAGGTTTATTTGTCAGTTAGACAATCCTTCATATCTTAGAAAATTATATATTTTTGATCCATTTATTGTATATTGTTTATCTTGAGATATTCCATCTCATCAACCTTTATATCCAATAAATGCAATCGTAGTTTTGTAAGCTGTAGTTTGCAAACTACAGCTTCCAAAACTGCAGACTGCAAACTACAGCTTACAAAACTGCAGACTGCATTTTTGCTCTGCATTTTTGAGTAAGAGCAAACTGCATTTTGGAAAGTTAAGTGCTTTTGGGAAACAAGCTTTTTGCTCTGTGCTTTTGGGAAATCCTACGTGTTTAACACAAAATCTAGATTTCTAAGTTTGCAAAACTGCAAACTGCAAAGTTAATGATTATATCCTGGTGGGTCATTCATCACTTTGCAAATTACTTTATGTAATCTGGTCAATTTATCTTTGTTATGTTGTTTCATATGCTGTAACTGCTCACTTTCTTTTCTTTTGATGTGTTACATTTATAAGGATACTAATCAACTTCCCAAAGGACATGGAGCCCTCTTAAAATCTGGATGATTCCTTAGCCTTGTGCTTTATGCCTAGACCTCAAATTAATGTGGAAAAAGAGAAAGAATAGATAACTAATATTGTATAGTGTTTAGTATATTAGACTTCAAGCGACTTGGGCTTTTTACAATTTATTCACTGGCTCAATGACTAAATTCCTATGGCGATAGTATTTGTATGATTGTACTGATCTTTTCCGGTAAGGAAGGCTGTTAGATTGACAATTATGAACTTGCAAATGAGTCTGCAGTTTTGCAAGCTTAGAAATCTAAGATTTTGTGTTAAACGTTGGATTTCCCAAAAGCACAAAGCAAAAAGCTTGCTTTCCCAAAAGCACTTAACTTTCCAAAACAGAAAGTAAAAAAGAGCACCACAATGATTCATTCAAACAGTTCAATCATTCAAAAATCAAATCATTGAATTGCTGAACCGTAGCTTAGCAAAAATTCAAAGCAAAAATGCAGACAAAAATGTAATAACTACTTCCTACTCAAATACTCATAAAAATATACATAATAAAATACATGTATAAATACATAAATAGTTGGGCCCAAATTTTTCTTTTATTAAACATATAAATTCTTTATACAAAATTAGTATCATAAACAAAAACTACCAAAACTATCTAGACAGTGTAGCCATTCCTCCTCGCATGCCGACGTCCATCCGACCGGTCCTCACCTAAATCCTGCAAAAACATAGAAAGACAACGGGGTGAGCATGAATAATGCTCATAAGTAAACCCTCTAGTCTCTATCCCCGTAACTCTCTCTCTCTCTAAGTCTTTCCTTACAGTTCTCATTTCTCTCTCTTTTATACTTCTCTCTATTTTCCTTTCGTTTCTCTCTCTGTTTCTCTTTCTTAGAACTCTTTTCTACTAATCTCTTTAGTAAGTCACGGCCCTATCTTACCGGGGGCACGGCCAGGACTCGCTCCCGCTCTCGGTGACTTCTACTGGTTCTTAGCCGATCGGACTCGGTTATGCATGGATTTAGAACCCTGGCATGTGAGTATATAATCTCTCTCTGGGTACTCTCGGTATAGCCCTCCCGCATGCACTCTCACGGGCTACACCACTTCTCTCTCTCATACTCATGCCGCTCTCTCAATGCGGCGTACATGCGAGAATACTCTACCCATTACTCACGGGTTCCCCATCGCACAACCTACTCTATTCTCTTTTTCTCTCTTCTCTCTTAATAAAGCTCACACTCAAAGGTCTCTACTCTTTTTGTACTCTTTCTCTAATTCATAATTAATGCATATGGAATATTCATGCTCATTAATGCACTCATGAAATGCACAAATGCAATGTTGCATCAAGATAGTCATTCTGCATGGGTCACACTCAAGAAGGCATAACTTGAGTTATACACATGGATTGCTACGATTTTTATCTTGTTTTAAAGCTTAGAGACAGAGCTACAACGTTTATGTTTAAGTCTCAACCCGTTCAACTCTAAGATACCCAAAAGTCACTCAGAAGGTCACAGACGTGACAGGGCAGTTTTCACTAGGCTTTTCATCAAACATATTGCATGCATACTCAATTCGAATTTGGCTACCATTCTATCTCTTCTCAAGTCACCAATATTTGGAGTAAAACTGCAGCAAACAACTACTAACCTGCCAAAAACATACACTCCCAAAATTCTACCCAGCTCTTTCTAACTTCACACAAACTTCAATGAATCATCATACAACCAAAACCACTTCTCATGGCTAAATTCTACTCATTATATCATCAAACTCCTCAATAATTCATCAATTTCATCAACAATTCCAAAATCATAAACATTACACATATGTAAAATCTCTACACCCTTGATTTCTCAAATCATAACTTGGGTTGGATTTACTTACCTTGAATTTGAGCAACTCTAACACTATAATCTCTCCTTGATAGAATTCCCTTTCCTCTAAACCCTAAGCATATAAAACCATAAGAATTCAAAACTTTAAATTTAATCTCACATCTTGATGCAAGAATCTTCCTTTGGATGCTTAGGATTGAAAATCTACTCAAAAATACCCAAAATCTATGAATTTCCTTGGAAATCTAGTGAAGAAATTTGAGAGAATTTGAGTAGAGAATGGCATGAATGGAGGGATAGAGTGGCTAGGGTTTCTATTCTTGAACTCTTATTACATAATAATATATATATTAGTTTCCCATTTTGCCCTTCTCTTTCTTAGAAATTCCATCTATGTCCCTTAGTCAATTACAAATGCCTTCATTTTTGTTACATTCTCCATGAAATTCTATCTCTTTTCACTCCTTAAGTTTTCAACTAATTTTGAGTGAAAAACCATTTTACCCCTAATGAAAGTTTAAGGGATTTTCTTCACATTTTTCTCAAAATAACTTTAACAAAGGGCCAACCAACCAAAAATAACAACATCAAGCTCAAATGAGAACAAATCAATAAACATTCAAGCAATCCAACAATAATTTAACTACATACCTTAAGTAGGGCGTTACAAAAAACACAGAGAAAAAATGCAAGAAATGATTCACCTGAATCGTAGCTTCACTGATTTGCCTCTTAAAGGATGAGAGCTTCTTTAGGTCAATAGGTTATGGGTATTGGAGATTTTAAGCTAAAATTTTGATGAAACCAATGATTTTCACTAGATTTTTACTAAATGAAGATGATTAAGTGTAGGGTATTTTGTTTGAATGAGTAGGTTGGATGAGTTGAAAATGCTTTAGTGTAGGGTGGCTTCATGGACATAACGAAAATTGTGTTAGAATGAAGCTGGAGCTGAAATTTTAGTAAAGAAGCAAACTTGAAAAAGTGGCGTGAATTGGAGAAGATGAGTGAATAAGGTCTTTGTATGTTTTTTTTTTTTTTTTTTTTTGGGAGTGGGGGAAATTTTGTTTGGTGGGTAGAGAAATTTTTTCCCGGTTAAAGTTTGGGAAAATAAAATTTGTTATTATATTTTGATTTAGTAAAACTTTTAAGTGTTACAATATTTTAATTTAATAAAATCAATGGGTGCGTTCGGTTCAATATTTCTACCCATATTCCCAATCCTATTCCTCAAATACTGTTTGGCACATTATTCCAAAAATATTAGTGTATTTTCAATTACTTTTAGAACCCTTAAGTTTATTAATTTCACTAAATACACCCAGAAAAAAGTTTAAAAATTAGCAAAAACACCCCCACCCACTCATACTTGCTAGATTCCAGTAACCACCATCGGTGGTAGTCGGAATCTATCACAACGGCTTTCACCAAGCCCGGAACTTGTCGTTATTCACCGATCTGGCCGTCGTTGATGGTCAACGACGGCCATCTCTTTGGCTGTCAGTAACGGCCAAAGATAGGCCTTTGCGGCCGTCGACGGCCACATTTGGCCGTAGATCTGGCATTTTTTGGCTAGATCCATGGTGGATCTGGCTGGATCGACGCGTTACGACACAGACTGGTCATGGATCTGGCCAGATCGACGCGTTACAACACAGATCCGACCGGTCTGTTTCGTAACGCAATTTTCTGGCCAGATTTTGGCGGTGGTGGCCGGAATCTGGCACCGCGGGTGGTGGGGGTGTTTTTGTCATTTTACATATTGGGGTGTTTAATTAAATTAGCAAAGCTTGGGGTTTTCTTATAAATTTTTAAATTTTACCTCGTAATACTCCCCTATCCAACGACCCAAAACTATTCCCAAAATCTTATCCAAAATAATGAAACAAATGCACCCAATATTATTTCAATACACGCAAATTGCCTATGGGTCGGGATGCACTACCCACTGCACCCCTTCCCATTGACCGGGCAACGAGACTCCCGAATGCGTATGTGTGACCCCTTATTGTTGAAGTGATGGACAACTCCAACACTTGGGAGACAAAACGACACCAAAAGTGATGAAATCACACTGAGAATTAAGGTGAAGAGTCAAGACAGTGAAATGGCTTTTTCAAGTGAGATTTCGAGTCAACCAAGCTTACGGAAGGTGGATCTGACTTTAGGACTGGAGTATGGACCAGCCCCTAGGATGTCTAGAAGTTGCCAAAAAACTAAGAAATTAAAGTCATCAAGAAGATGAATGGTCACAGACGGAGGAAGCTTAATGGTCGTTGGAATCCAGGAACGTCTTACGTGATGATGGCCAGCCATTGGAGAAAGAAAATGCTCGCCAAAGGTGGAAGTTGGATGATCTCTAAAAAATGGATGAAGATGGGTGGATGTTTTTGGCTTTGCATTTAACCTTCCATCTTCCTTTTGTACTATTTGTAAAAACATATGTTTGGTCCCTACATGAATGAGATGTAACAAAGTAAAGCCTAAATAGTAAATTTGACCCCTAAACAATAAAAATGAGACAAAATCAACCTCATTTCATATTAGCGGGAATAATATTTTGTTTTCCAGTAAATAATTGGGTTTATGGTAACACTTATAAAATGTTACTGTATTTTGATTATATGGTAACATTATTAAAAGTTACTATATTATTAGGTTTATTGTAACACTTTAAAAATGCTGCTGTAGATATATTTTTCATAACATTTAAGAAGAAAAGTTACCATTGATATAAAATGTGTTACAAAAGTTAAAGTGTTACATATAAAAATTGTTATTGTAACATTTTAACATCAAGTGTTACTATAGATAGTCTACGGTAACACTTTAAGGAAAAGTGCTACTGTCCAGTGTTACCATAGGCCATTTTTGTTGTAGTGTTCGTACCCCTTTTATCTCATAAACGTAAGGTACCGAATGCATTAAAATTGTCCGAATCAACTATAAGGACAACACTACACTCATGAACTAAACATTTTATTTATTAGAAACTTTAATAATTTAATCTGATTAAATTATATCATAAAAGCCTTTCCATTTAGCGATAGCTTCATATATACCCTCATGGAACACCAATAATTGGAACTAGGTCAATATATCGATATACCCTTCTGGTTACATCTTTTCCTTGTGTCCAATTTTACTCCCACTGAATGATAAATGTTTAATAAACACTTCATCAAAAGCTTGGCTATGCACTTCATCAAAAGCTTGGCTATGTCTCATCATTCAGGACCTTGTAAAACACACAAGGCGGTAACCTTTAAACCTTTCGAAGTTATATATTCCATATCTATGGAATATGTTCTCGACTCATAGAGCTATAATCCCAATTAGCCAAGGTATTGATTCGTTAAATAACATAATCTCACCTTCTACTCTAATCAAAGATCATAGTGTACAAATCAAATGTACACTGCCCACTCAGGATTAAGGTACATATGTCTAAGTGCTAAGGTGTGAAGTTTATGTCTTTCATGTTACGGTAGTTACATAGAATTACTAATTTCACTTGGTCCAGTTCAATGCATATCAAATTCACAAGTGTCTTTGCCCTAAAATCCTCATTTTAGTGATTCGAGATTCATCACCCCCACAGAGGCGGACAACACAACAACCTTATAAAAATAGAGTGCCCAACTCCTATTTTATGGTTGTGAACAAAATTTCGAGCTACGATAAAATCTCGTATCTACCATTTATGACTATTTCATATAAACAATGATTTTATCTTATTCAATAGCTCAGGCACCTTTGACCATTGATGTACATGCATATACATATGTATTATAAAGGAGAAATAAGATGGTAATATAAATAAAACATTTTTATTTATTTAACAATTGTTTATACCATTTCAAAAAAACATTTTACCTTTAAGGAATAACCCCAACACTTCTTGGCTAAAAGGTTCACAAAGTTTCTTGGAAAAAACAAAAGATTCAAAGGAAGACACTTCCAACGGTTCAAACCAAGAAATGATGATGCAAGGGCAAATCGAAGATAATTTGCCATGAATGACAAAAGACGGACCACATTCGTCAAGATTGTCCTCAAGCCAAATGGAAGAAGAAGGATAAGAATGATAAATCTTACAAGAAAAAGGTTCTTGCAGCCACATGGAATGGAAGTGATGACTCAAGTGACGAGGATGAGTCGAATGAAGAGCAAGTCCAACCTTTGTCTCATGGCCAATGAATATAATTCAAAAGAGAACTTCGAATTTGAGGTAAATGACTCTAAACACTATTCTTTTGATGAATTACAATGTGCATTTGAGTCATTAGTGGAAGAATTTGAAAAATTGTCTTAAAAAAAAAAATTGTAATATGAAAAATCAAGCATGCATGGTGAAAAATGAGCATGAAAACCTTTTGAGTGAACTTGAAGATCTCAAAGAAGAAATTGATTGTGTGTCATGTGATAAAATTGTTTTACATTGGGAAATTGACGATTTAAAAATATTTTGTGAAACATTGCAAAAAGAAAACATTGATTTGAAAAATGAGCTTGACAACACAAAAGAAATTTTGAACAAATTCACTTTGGGATGCAAATGACTTGATGAAATGCTTGCTTCACAAAGATGTGCTTTTAACAAAGAATGTTTGGGTATAACAAGTTTTCAAATGAAAAACCTTTTAAAAAAGTGCATGAACCTTCTATTAATTCACAAGCACTTCATAAGAAATGTGGTTATTTCAAATACTTTGTCGTAGCACACACACGTGTCATAATAGGATTCCTAAGGGAATTCTTAAGACTAACTCCCATGGACCCAAGACCATTTGGGTACCAAAAAGTGCATAAATGTTTTTATTGTATAGGTATGTCTTGAAGCAAATAAATTTGGTGCAAACAAATGGTTTCTTGATATTGGATGCTCAAGATATATGATGGGAGACAAGAGGTTGTTCACCACATTAAAGTCGAAAAGTGGAGGAAAAGTTACTTTCAGTGACAACTCAAAAGGAAGAGTAATTGGTATTGGCTCTATTGGTAACAAGTCTCTAACCATAAATGATGTATTGCTTATTGATGGATTGAAGCATAATTTGTTGAGCATTGGTCAATTGAGTGACTAGGGCTTTAAAGTTGTTTTTCAATTCAAGCGTTGTGAATCATTGAGTCTAGCACAAATAGAATAGCATTCATTGGATTTAGATGTTCAAATGTGTACATTGTTGATTTGTGTGAAATTGCATCCAAAGATCTTTGTCTTTTGTCCACAAAAGATGAAGATAGTTGGCTTTGACATAGAAGACTAGGTCATGCAAGCATGGATGTCATTGCAAAGCTTACTAAAAAAGGAATTAGTGCATAGTTTACCTAAGCTTGTTTTCAAAAGACATCATGTTTGTGATTCATGTGCGAAAGGCAAACAAACAAGAGTGTGTTTTAAACTCAAAAATGTTGTTTCAACTTCTAAACCTTTACATCTGTTGCATATGGATTTGTGTGGTCCCACAAGGACAATTAGTCTAAGAGGCAAGCATTATTGTTTTGTGATTCTTGATGATTATTCACGCTTTACATAGGTGTTGTTTCTTGTACACAAAAATGATACATTCAAATCATTCTTGCCATTGATTAGGAAATTGCAAAACCAATTTGGGTATGCAATTACATGCATTAGAAAGGATCATGGAAAAGAATTTGAAAACACGAATTTTGAATCATATTGCAATGAGCATGGCATTGAGCATAACTCTTCCGCACCTAGGAGCCCTAAAAAAAATGGCTAGAACCATGTTGTGTAAGCATGATATACCTAGATATTTTTGGGCCAAAGTGGTTAATGCCTCATGTTATAATAGGGCTATGATTAGGCCAATTCCTAAGAAAACTCCTTATGAGTTATTCAAAGGGGAAAAGCCAAATATTGCATATTTTCATCCATTTGGTTGCAAATGCTTTGTGCGTAATAATGGAAAGGACAATCTTGGAAAATTTGCTGCCAAATCGTATGAGGCAATTTTCCTTGGTTATTCTTCACATTAAAAAGCGTATAAAGTCTTCAACAAAAGAACACTCTTAGTTGAAGAATCTATACGTGTGTTATTTGATGAATCTTCTTCTAAGAATGCAGGAAATAATAATGAAGAAGAGAATGATGAGTTGATGAAAGAATTAGAGATCAATGATGAAGTATCACCATCAACCCTCAACAAAGAAGAAGAACATCAAGAAGAGGTAATTGATGAAGATAACACACTTATGGAACCTCAAGAACCAACAAGGGAGATCTCATTTCCAAGAATAAGAGGAGAAGTGAGAGATGCACAAATCATTGGTGATCCCAATCAAGAAGAAAGAGTAAGAGGAACTAAATTAATTTGAGAGAAGCAAAGGATGAGAACTTATACCAAGATCAATTTGAGATGCATCAATGAGGAATACATGCCAATTCATAGCATTCTTGTCTCAAAAGGAGGTTTACGTCAAACAACCACTCGGATTTGAAAATCCTATCTTTCCTAAACATGTTTTTAAATTGTCAAAACCACTTTACAGCTTAAACAAGCTCCTAAAGCTTGGTATGATGGATTGAATAGTTTCCTTGTTCAAAATGTTTTTTCAAAAGGAAAGGTGGATACTACCTTGTTTACAAAAAGGCATAAGCATGACATTTTGGTAGTTTAAATATATGTTGTGTAATACCCGCATTCAAAAATATGGTAGGGATTCTTTAATAGTCATAGTGAATATATTTAACTAGTTTTATAGAAGAATTCCATAAAAGTTTCAATAGGGGCAAAATGGTCATTTCACATAGAATCATGTTTTCAAGTGAAAAGTGAGTATGATAAATATAATGTATTAAGTGTGCTAGCCATGAGAATAGACTAGTAGAAAGGTTATGGAAAATACACGTGATGTGATGCCGAGATAAATACGTGTTTATAAAGTAATAGCGAGAAATTAAAGAATAGGGGTAAAATGGTCTTTTCACTTATAATTAGAGTTTGTGATGGGAAGTGAAAATGACCAAGAACATGTATTAAATCCATTGAAAGTGAGGGTATATCGGTAAATGCATGTATGGCATAAGTGAAATTATCATAAAAATGCAAGGGCAAAATGGGATTATACATATATATATATATATATATATATATATATATATAAGACTTCAATTGACAAAACCCTAACCATTTGCACACCAAAAAGGCCAGCCACCTGCTTCCCCCATTTCTCCTCCATTTCTTCAAAGTCTTCCAAGAGAATTACATGAGAATTCATGCCTAAGTGAATATATGTTCATTTTATGGCTTTCTAAGGTAAGAATTTTAGTAAAAGTTTGTGATTTGTGTTTTATAAGTATGAGTTCTCATGAATTTATATGTTTTAGCATGCATCAATGGAAAAAGTGAGCAAAGGAAGCAAAGAAAAGGATTCTTGCAAGAAAAAGGTAAGTGAATCAAACTTAAGCCTTGTTTTGAGCCATAATTGTAATTGTTGATTATTGTTGTTAGGAAACGATCATCTAAGGCAGCGGAAAAATAAATAAATTTACATGATAGATCGTTCCTTAGAACCAAGATCAGGGCACAAAAATTATAGTTTATACATAATAATAGAATCTGTAGAAAAATCAATTTAAAGTTTAAGAAATCATACACACGTTTGGAGGCTCCTCCAAGTTTGTCTCTGAACGGATTTCGCTACCGACCCAAGTGTAGGATCGAACCAATGCAGTCCACACAAAGATAACTCTAACGAACTTAAGAGGGATTTGCTGGATCCTCTTTAGTCTTTAAGAACCAAAAGAAAACAATCAAACTTTGTTTCAAGCAAAAACATTCTGGCGTGGGAGAGAAGAGAAAGGGGCTGGAATTTTTCTTTTAATGATTGAAATGAATTAATTGAATAATTCACAAAGTGTTGCACTTATATAGTGCACGCTTTGCCCTATTCCATCATGGAATAGGCTTGGGATCCAACTCAAACATCCCTTGTATCAAAATAGCCCCCTTTAGATATTTTAATAATTATTATTGTTATTTTCAATTAAATTCAATTAATATATATATTTCATATATTAACATTTAACAATAACAATAATTCATTTAAATATAATTTCACTTATTTAATTTTAATTAACAAATTAAATAAAGGCTACAACCTCAGCAAATTTAATTGCACTGTGAAATTACCAAAATACCTTTTCGTCTAAAAAGACGAAAACACCCTTCTTATAAATTGGTTCTTAAATTATCTTCTATGTGTGTGACCAGTAGGCTCCTTATCATACCTGCAGTGTGTAGTATTGCGATTAACACCAATTAGTCGTCTCACTCCACACAAACCAAGATTGGCCCCTAGCAAGGCATCATGGCCATCCGATAGATTTGAATTCAGCGAAACAACGACTTGTCAACGATATGGTTATCATACAATCCAATCCTTTCATCATCTGTTATCTCGACAAGACCGTGACATAGAAATAGTTTCAACCTCAGTTACTCTCGATATTATGTATTCAGTTACTGGACCAATGACATATATTATAAACTAGATAGAGCAATAACTCAATCCCACTGTGGCCATAGTTTTAGTGTCATTGCCATTTACTGAATTGCACCGTGAGATAACTTCTCCCATACCCAGGAGTGATGAATCCTCTGTCTATCCACCATAGTCTTGATACACTCCTTAATGTAGCCAATCACCACCGTATTCACAGCTTTGAATAGAACTGCGTTAGGCTAGTGTCAAACTACACCAATCGGTGCACAAGGCACTTCGATGATCTCAAGTCTAAGGATCACATGCAGCACCATTCGTTAGAGAATTTGTTCCATACACACTGGGGTTACCATCCATATGGAATCCTCTGGTGGGCCAGTCCAGTGAACTTGCCTATAACAAGCACCCATGTGTTACACCAGGTTGTCACCAAACAAACTTGACAAGTGAGATCAGTAACTGCCTTTCGACAAGGTCGTTCAACACTATGATAGCTTTACCATATTATCTATGTCCTTACTTCAGAATAATATTGGTGCTACGGACGTTTATATAATGGCCACCATATGTGCTCATAGGGTTCTCACTATCAAGATTTGAAACACTTGATACCCTCATCATGGTTCTACCATTCTAAGGACATATATCAATACAAGCAATGATGATTTACACGATATAGTATAAAATGCCTTTAATTGATCAATGAACATTATTACAAAGTGTCAATTCTACAATAATTGATTGGCTCTAGGGCATCTATTCTAACGATCTCCCACTTGCACTATGGCCAATCATTCATGTATTTAAAAGCAAATGATCTCAAGTGCCTTTCATGCTTTTGTTGTGACAGAGGCTTTGTCAGTGGATCTGCGAGATTGTCGTCAGTATGCACTTTACTGATTAGCACATCTTTCCTCTCAACTATCTCTCTGATGAGATGGAAACGTCTAAGTATGTGTTTGGACTTCTGATGAGATCTTGGTTCCTTGGCTTGAGCGATTGCTCCATTGTTGTCACAATAGATGTCTATTGGATCAACAATCGCGGGAACCACACCAAGTTCAGTAATGAACTTCTTAATCCAGATTGCCTCCTTGGCTGCATCTGATAATGCAATATACTCAGCCTCCATTGTAGAGATCGCTACAGTGCTTTGCTTGAAGCTTTTCCAGCTCACTGCACCCCCATTAAGACAAAATACAAACCCTGATTGCAATCGATAATCATCTTTGTCTGTTTGAAAACTAGCATCACTGTATCCTCTTACAGTGAGCTCATCATCCCCTCATAAACCAAGAACATATCTTTAGTCCTCTTCAGGTACTTAAGAATATTCTTGACAGCCATCTAGTGATGCTCACCTAGATCCGATTGATATCTACTACAAGTGCTCAAAGTACATGAGACATCAATCAGAGTACATAGCATGGCTTACATGGTGGATCCAATTACTGATGCATATGAGATCTTCTTCATCCTATCTCTCTCATCTTGTGTTCTAGGACATAATTCTTTAGAGAGATAAAACACCATATGACATCGGAAGAAATCCCTTCTTGGATTCTTCCATATTGAATCTTTTCAGTACTTTGTCAATATATGCAATCTGGCTTAGGCCAAACAACCTACGCGATCTATCATGATAGATCTTTATTCCAAGGATATAGGCTGCTTCCCCTAAGTCCTTCATGGAGAAGCACTTGGATAACCAAGTCTTTACCGAGTGCAAGTTTGGTATATCATTCCCGATCAGAAGTATGTCATTGACATACAACACTAGGAATGCCACTGCGCTCCCACTCACTTTCTTGTAAACATAGGGCTCATCTTCGTTCTTGATAAAACCGAATTCTTTTACGGCTTCATCAAAATGAATGTTCTAGCTCCTTGAAGCTTGCTTGAGTCCATATATAGATCTCTTCAACTTGAATATCCTATTAGCTTGCCCATCAAGAACGAAACCATTGGGTTGTGTCATATACACATCCTTTTCAAGGTTTCCGTTCAGGAAAGCTATTTTGACATCCATTTGCCAAATCTCATAGTCATGATATGCAACAATCGTAAGCATAATCTGGATGGATTTAATCATAGCAACCGGCGAAAAGGTTTCTTCATAGTCAAAACCATGAATTTGTTTGAAACCTTTGGCAACTAGTCGTGCCTTATAAGTATGCACCTTGCCATCCATGTCAGTCTTCTTCTTGAAGACCCATTTACACCCTATGGGTTTTACCCTTTCATGCGGTTCCACCAAAGACCATACTTGGTTCTGGTACATGGAGTCCATCTTAGATATCATGGCTTCAAGCCATTTAACGGAATCTGGATCCGATATAGTGTCTTTATAGGTTCTGGGTTCATCGTCTTAGCATGTTGAGTCACAAGATAACCGTATCTCTCGGGCTCATGGTGTACTCTCTCAGATCTGCGTAGCTCCTATGCTACCTGAGGAAGTTCACTTTGATCCACAAGTTGTGGAGTAACCTTCTCATAATGTTCAACCACCTTCTGTAGCATATCATCCCGTCCTTCGTCTAGTATATTTTGTGGTTCCAGAACTTTATCGAGTTCTACTTTTCTCCCACTAGTACTTCTTAGAAAAATTCATTTTCTAGGAAGACACCAGAACGAGCAACAAAAATTTTGCGCTCTTCTGGGTCGTAGAAATAGTATCCTTTGGTCTCCTTTGGATACCTCACAAATATACATTTACAGGATTTTGGGCCCAGCTTGTTCGAAGTTAATTTCTTAACATAAGCTTCGCAACCCCAAATCCTTAGATAAGACAAGCTGGGCTTTCACCCACTCCATAGCTCATATGAAGCCTTATCTACAGACTTTGATGGCACACGGTTCAAAACGTGAGTCGTAGTTTCTAGGGCATAACCCCAGAACAATGCAGGTAAATCACTAAAACTCATCATGGACCTAACCATGTCAAGTAAGGTCTTATTCCTCATTTTAGACACTCCATTGTGTTGGGGTGTATACGAAGGGGTGAGTTATGATACTATCCCACATTCCTTCAGGTATTCAAAAAACCCTAAGCTTAAGTATTCACCTCCTCGATCCAACCGAAGAGCTTTAATACTTTTTCCCAACATATTCTATACCTCATTCCTGAATTCTTTGAACTTATCAAAGGCTTTAGATTTATGTCTCATAAGGTAGACATAACCATATCTACTGAAATCATCAGTAAATGTGACGAAGTATGAATATCCACCTCTAGCTTCAACTGTTAGTGGACCACATACATCACTATGGATGATGCCTAATAGTTTAGTAGCCCTTTCACCTCGTCCTGTGAAAGGAGACTTGGTCATCTTGCCTAACAGGCATGACTCGTATACCTCAAATGACTGAAAGTTAAAAGGGTCCAAAACTCCATCCCTTTGAAGTTTTACAATGTGGGTCTTATTAACATGACCCAATCTACAGTGCCAATGATATGTCTGGTTTTGATCGCTATGTTTAGCTTTCTTGGTTTCAACATTAAGAATATCTTTATTGTTTAAATCAAGAACATATAATCCATTATATAACCTTGCAATTCCAAATAGAATACCATTCAAACTAAAGGACAATAATTCATTAGATATCTCAAAATGATACCCCATATTATCCAAAGCGGATACTGAAATAATATTTCTAGAAGTAGAAGGTACGTAATAATAGTTATGTAGTTCCAATAACAAACTTGTAGGCAAAGATAAACAGTAAGTCCCTACAGCCAATGCAGCCACATGTGCTCCATTTCTAACTCGTAGGTCCACCTCTCCCTTGGCGAGCACTCTACTCTGCCTTAGTCCCTGCATATCAGTACAAATGTGAGTACCACATCCTATGTCAATGACCCAAGATGTTATGGGAGAGAAGTTAATCTCAATCATAAATATACCTGAAGTTGTAGCCTCTAACTTCTTCTTGCTTGCGAGGAAAGCCTTGCAGTGTTTCCTCTAGTGGCCAGGCTTGCCACAATTAAAGCAGATTACTTTGCCCTTCCCTATGCCACTCTTAGGCCCAATAACAACTTGTCCTTTGGGCTTGGGCTTGGGTTTGGCCTTGGCCTTACCCTTGCTATTACCCTTTCCTTTACTGGCAGTAACCAATAAAACAGGCTTGGACTTCTTCAAGTTCTGCTATACAGTCCTCAACATGTTCAAAAGTTCCAACAAGGTTTTCACGATCGTGTTCATATTGAAATTCATTATGAATGGTGCATAAGAGTCAGGCAACGATTGCAGAATCAAATCCATTTGTAATTCTGTATCTAACTCAAATCCCAAAGTCTTAAGCCTCTCTATGTGCTCGATCATCTTGAGCACATAAGGACCAACTTGGGCTCTCTCAGTCAGACGACTCCCAAACAGTGCTTTTGATAGCTTGTACCTCTCATGTCGAGCATTTCCTTCGAAAAACTCCTTGAGATGTAAAATAATGGCAGTAGCGTCCATATTATCATGCTGTTTTTGCAGCACTGGTGTCATCGATGCTAACATCAAGCATTGAACGCCATCAACATCATCAAGGAACTTTTGATAAGTATCATTTACTTCATGAATGGCATCAGGATCAAGCTTAGCCATGTATGACTTTTAAAGGATATACAATTTCTTTTCCGACTTGAGTATAATCTGAAGATTATGATACCAGTTTGAGAAATTGAATCCATCCAACTTGTTTTCTTTCTCGATTATCGGTCGCAGGTTCATAATGCTCATTTTGGTGAATCTACAATTGCAGAAAAGATAAAGTCATTATAAAGTTCATTATTATTTAATATGGTCTTTTATTAACCGATGCTCCCACTATTTTACTCAAGTCAATAGCCCTCACTATTAACTCAGGAAAGCCCGTTGACTTTCCTAGTGGACTAAGATCCCATCAGGTCCATTTCAAACCTTCGCTTTGGCGAACAAGCCAAAATGAGTTGATTAGGTAGGCCAACAAACTTAATCCACACCAGTTGATAGCTCACACTATCAACCTCAAATGTGAAGAAGCCAACAAGCCAATGACACAATCCAATGGCTCCAACCATTGTCCTCAAGTGTGATTCTCAGTATCAGTAGAGTGGACACTACATGCCACCACGTACACACAATATGTGTCCTTCTCTACTATGCCTATGATGCGTTTATCAACCTTCGCTTTGGCGAACAAGCAAAACCATCATTTTAAGTTGACCCATCACCATTAAGGAAAACTCCAATGCATCTTAACCTCCCACTGGTAGAAGTATACCCTTCGCTTTGGCGAACAAGGTTTCGACGAACAGTGGTTTGATTAAAACCATGGTGATGGAAGGCTTACATGACTTAATATCCTTTAATTGAGGGTTTGTTATTTAATATCTCACCAGATTATTATTTTTGTTAGAATGACATTGTTTGGCATGTTATTGAACATTTAATCTTAGCATGCATTCTAAACAAAATATTAAAACGTGTTGGTACATGGCCTAACTAAAAACCAATTTGCTCGAGCCCAGAGGAATTGGTAGGTCACCTAGGGGTCCTGTAATAAAATCTTGAGTCTTCAAGTATGGTCGTCTTTTCCTTGATCTGTCTTCAAGTACATTACAAAAATATCATTCTAAATTTACAACAAAATTAATCTCAAACTAATTTTACATCAAAAAATTTAGAAACCTCGATTTACATTTGAGGGGAATGAGATGAGAAGAGAATGTACATTGAGAAGAGGAGAAAGGCAGGACACGCAGACCCTATTTTATAAATTACATCTATACATACCCAAAAATTTTAAAACATTCACCATAGGTCTAAGGCTCATGTACCGGGCACCATGCAATATACAAACAAGTACATGGCATACATTTAAAAAATAATCAATTTTTGAATTGGGTGGGTGAATTATTAATTACTTCCTGACAATCTGCAGATCTATAGTTTAGTCCAAAAGTTTTGAAACTTTTAATCTGGCCCCTGTGCACTCGGAAGTGCACTCGCTGTAGTGATGGGTTAGATCATTGCAACGTGCGTTGATTAACGTCGCATTCATGTTCCACGTGCGTTCATCGCAGCGATGGGTTATATCACTGCGGCGAGTGTTGATTGTAAACAGCATTGGTCCTAAGGACGATCGCCGTGACGATTGGTTATTTCGTCGCGGCGAGCACTGATTGCACGCCAACAACGCATGCTGCAGCGATGGTTTATATCGTCGCGGTGAGCATACATTGATCTTTAGCAACTGAATAGTTTAAACAGCAACCAAAATATGCCAAACAGATTTTGCAATCAATCTAAACTACTGATTTCAACAAAAATCCATAACCCAGTATATTCCATATTGCAGATCATCAACAAATTAAATTAATAAATTGATTGATTTCTTAAAACATGCTTTCATGGTAGATTTTGTGCAGATTCATCAATGCAACATGTTATCAATCAAATGCATGTAATCAACCATTCACAAAAACTGTAAAATCTGGTACCCTAGGCTCTGATACCACTGTTAGGAAACAATCATCTAAGGCTGTGGAAAACAAAATAAATTTACATGATAGATCGTTCCTTAGAACCAAGATCAGGGCATAAAAATTACAATTTATACATGATAATAGAATCTGCAGAAAAATCAGCTTAAAGTTTAAGAAATCATACGTACGTTTGGAGGCTCCTCCAAATTTGTCTGTGAACGGATTTCACTACCAACCCAAGTGTAGGATCGAACCAATATAGTCCACACGAAGATAACTCTAACGAACTAAAGAGGGATTTGCTAGATCCTCTTTAGTCTTTAAGAACCAAAAGAAATCAATCAAACTTTGTTTCAAGCAAAAACATTATGGCATGGGATAGAAGAGAAAGGGGCTGGAATTTTTCTTTTAATGATTGAAATAAATTAATTGAATAATTCACAAAGTGTTGCACTTATATAGTGCACACTTTGCCCTATTCCATCATGGAATAGACTTGGGCTCCAACCCAAATACCCCATGTATCCAAATAGCCCCCTTTAGATATTTTAATAATTATTATTGTTCTTTTCAATTAAATTAAATTAATATATATATTTCATATATTAACATTTAACAATAAAAATAATTCATTTAACTATATGCGAACACATATTTAAATATAATTTCACTTATTTAATTTTAATTAACAAATTAAATAAAGGCTATGACCTCAGCAAATTTAATTGCACTATGAAATTACCAAAATACCCTTTCGTCTAAAAAGATGAAAATGCCCTTCTTATAAACTGGTTCTTAAATTATCTTCTATGTGTGTGACCCGTAGGCTCCTTATCATACCGGCAGTGTGTAGTATCGCGATTAACACCAATTAATCATCTCACTCCACACAGACCAAGAGTGGCCCCTAGCAAGGCATCATGGCCACTCGATAGATTCAGATTTAGCGAAGCAGCTACCTGTCAATGATATGGTTACCGTACAATCCGATCCTTTTATCATCCGTTATCTCGACGAGATCGTGGCATAGAAATAGTGTCAACCTCAGTTACTCTCGATATTATGTATTCAATTACTAGACCAATGACCTATATTATAAATTGGATAGAGCAACAACTCAATCCCACTGTGGCCACAGTTTTAGTGTCATTGCCATTTACTGAATTGCACCGTGAGATAACTTCTCCCATACCCGGGAGTGATGAATCCTCTGTCTATCCACCATATCTTGATACACTCCTTAATGCAGTCAATCACCACCGTATTCACAGCTTTGAATAGAACTCCGTTAGGCTAGTGTCAAACTACACCAATTGGTGCACAAGGTGCTTTGGTGATCTCAAGTTTAAGAATCACATGCACCACCATTCGTTAAAGGATTTGTTCCATAGACACTGGGGTTACCATCCATATGGAATCCTCTGGTGGGTCAGTCCAGTGAACTTGCCTGCAGCAAGCACCCATGTGTTACACCAGGTTGTCACCAAACAACCTTGACAAGTGAGATTAGTCACTGCCTTTTGACAGGGTCGTTCAACACTATGATAGCCTTACCGTATTATCTGTGCCCTTACTTTAGAATAATATTGGGGCTACGGACGTTTCTATAATGGCCACCATATGTGCTCATAGGGTTCTCACTATAAAGATTTGAAACACTTGATACTCTCGTAACGGTTCTACCATTCTAAGGACATATATCAATACATACAAGGATGATTTACACGATATAGTATAAAATGCCTTTTATTGATCAATGAACATTATTAAAAAGAGTCAATTCTACAATAATTGATTGGCTTTAGGGCATCTACTCTAACAATTGTATGATGTATGGTGAGAATTGTTGGCCCTTTAAATGCTTGAATGATGTGTAAAAGTTCAGCCATGAAGAGTAATTCATATTATGTGATGATTTGGCGAATTATAGATGAAATATGAAAGAAGTATTGATGGAATGTTGGAATGATGATTTCGACCAGATTAGGAGTTGAGTTTTTGGTGAATTTTGTTCCAATTTTGAGGTATTTAGAGAGATGTGGAAGTGTGGCCAACCAAGTACTTGTATGTGCATGTAAATTGTTTGATGAAAATTCAAAAAGAAATGCATGCATAAATTTGTTGAATATTGTTGAAGATATTGTTTGAGAAAGGAAAAAATTGATGTTAAAAGGTTGTATTAGACTTGACCAAGTATAAGTTTAAGTGTTTAAGAGTGCATTTTGTTATGCCAAAATTTAGAATAACACTTGGTTATGTTAGTTGAATGAAATGAATGGCCTTTAGTGCATGGTTCAAGTTGCTTGAACTTTTAGCATTAGTTTGAATGGCATATTGTATTTAGTCATTGAATTATGAGTTTTGAATCCTATGACTTTAGAAAAGCGATGGCAAGAGTTGCATATTAAACTGTTGCAATAGTGTAGTATTGATGACAGTCAAAGATGGGTGATTATATTATAATATTACAATATGCCACAATAAGTTGTCAAGCTTGTATGCTTAAAATTAGAAAGATCATCCAAATAATGGCTTGACCAAATGAGTATATTGTTGTTTCTTGTTTTGAGATTAGTTAAAAACAATAAGTAATAAGTGATTTTATTGTACAAAGAATAGAAAAGCTTTCCCAAGTATAGATATCAAAAGAAACATCAAAGAAATAGAAGTTTAGTTTATGTATTAAATACATGACCATTTTAGAAATTGATTGGTATGAGTATAGTTTTCATGCCTTATTATATATTACAAGCTATAGAATTGTGCTAGAAGATCTTAAGAATATTTTTTATTGGCCAAAAGTTTAGTTAAGAATGTTAGAAAGAAATTAGAATTTAGCCAAAGTATATATGTTGTGCCATATGTTAGATTGTATTTACAATGATTAATATGGCAATATAGATTAATGTATAGAATGTAGCCAAAAGAAAAGAAGAAAGAAGGGCATGTATAACAATTGAAGTTGATGGTCATGTTAAGAGAATGCAAATTTATGGCATTAAAATTTGCATTTAGAAAGTTGTACAAGGCATGTATGTAACATTAGAAAATATTAGAGAGTAGTTTAATGACATGGTTATGTGATATATATAAATTTGAGAAAATCTAGTAGCATAATTGGGCAAGTTAGTAGACTTAATACCTAAGTTGTGGCATAGATTTTTATAGAAGAAATTAGATTGCCCAAAATGTAGAATTCATTCCCTAGTTGAATTGTGCCGTTTTAATATCTTACTAATAGAATTATTTAAGAGTAGAATTTGTGAGAGATAATGTAATTGTGTATGTGTACATTTTACATAGCATGATAGAATTTAAGAATTACATAATTATGTTGAAATTATAGATTCGCGTACATACACATGATGCATAGAATTCAGAAATAAAGAATAAAATAGAAAATGTTTAAGTTAAGCGTGTTACTAGAATCGAACTTTGGGCTTTCCAGAAAAGTATAGAAATAAAAGCCTTAGAATTAATAGAATACATGCTAGATCAGACATGTATTTTGGGATCATGCATAGACAGCATATAAATACATGACATAGCATAGTATGTATTTCAGAAATTTTAAAATTATTGGAAAATGTCTAGCTATTTCAGATTTACATAGCATGTTTTTAGAGGGCTATTGCGATGGGGAACCTGTGAGCATTCACTACGTTAGTTAGTGGTGACAGAGATGCAGAAGTTTCCCACATGCACATCGCCATCAGTGAGTGGCCTCAGAATAGAAAACATAATTGTACAGTTAGCTAGAAGTGCATGTGGATGAGGACTGTACCCAGAAAGAATTTTAGAATAAGCTCACATGGCAAGGGTTTCAAATCCGTGCCTTAGCCTAGTCCGATTGGCAAACAGAAAAAAAGAGAAGACTTTCAGAAAGAAAAGAAAAGAATCTTAGAAAGAATTGGAAAAGAATTTTCAGAAAGAATACAAACATGATCATTTGCATATGCATCAAACATTTTATGTGCATTGCATTTTACGCATAGATTAAAGAGTTTATTTTTATCATTACGTGTTTGACTAGCCAAGAAAAGAAAATATAAGTCCATGAGAATGGAGAAGAAAAGAAAATAGAAGCCTGCAAGAATAGAAAATAAATTAGAGATATACGAGAAAAGAACAGAAATTAGATACATGCTAGAAAAGAATAAAAATTAGAAACATGACAAACAACAAGGAAACTTAGCGATTCGTTGAGTAGAGAAGGAAATAGAAAGATGTAATCTAGTAGAGAAGAGAAATAAAATGATAACGAATGGCACAACACTAGAAAGATTTAGAAAGATTTGAGAAAAAATAGAAGATTGCTAAGTAGTACGCCTAAGAATAAAGAGAGAGAGCAGGCAAAAATTTAGAAGCAGTACAGCGAAAATGGGACAATGGAGTAAGAGCATAGTTAGGTTTGATTTACTTACTGAGTATTTATAGCTCACCCCATTGCTTTCTTTATTTTTGCAGGTATTAGATTGTAGCGGTTGGGAGACGTCAAGCCGGTGAGAGGGTTGCACACACTATCTCAGTGAAGGAATTAATGTGGAGTTATATTGTATTTTTGGTAGTAATAATATTTAGAAGACATCTTCACGCTTTCTGATTCATTAGAAAATAATTCTTATTATTTTTATATATGTGAGAAATGGTCATAATGTAATAGTATTTTATAATTGGATTAATGATAAAAAAATTTAGACGAACACCCTTTTTATGCTAGCAATTCTCTAGATTCTCTCTATAGGATACTCAGTGAATACTTGCCTAGTGAGAGATTACATGTTGATAACATCATCTTTAGTGCTACTAATGAAAATATTTGTAAAGGATTTTCAAAGATGATGCAAGGTCAATTTGAGAGAGCATGATGGGAAAACTAAATTACTTTCTTAGATTACAAATCAAGCAACAAAAGGAAGGGATCTTGTTGAATCAATCCAAATACATTCATGATCTCCTCAAGCGCTTCAAGATGAATGACACAAAAGATCAACCTACTCCCCTGAGCACTTCACTCGAATTGGAAGATGATGAGGGAGGTAACAAAGTTGATACTAAGCTTTATAGAAACATGATAGGTGCTTTTTGTATTTAACTGCATCTAGGCCTGATATCTTATTTAGCGTATGCATGTGTGCATGTTTCCAATCAAGTCCTAAGAATCTCATTTGAATGCTGTTAAAAGAATTCTTAGGTACTTGAAAAGAACCCTAAATATTGGTTTATGGTATCCTAAAGGATCTTCATTATGTCTTATAGGATATTCAAATGCTCCTTTTGGAGAATGTATAATAGATAGAAAAAGCACTACTGTAACATGTGCATGCTAGTATCATGGTTTCCAAAGAAACAAAATTCAGTTGCTACTTCTACCACAGAAGCTGAATATGTGTCAGTAGCGAGTTGTTGTGCACAACTTCTATGGATCAAACAACAACTTGAAGATTTTGGTTTGAAGATGCATAACGTACATATTCATTGTGATAATACAAATATTATTAATTTGTCCAAAAATCTTGTGCATCATTTTAGGACAAAGCATATAGATATTAGACATCATTTCCTACATGATCATGTTAGCAAGGGTAATATTGTGTTTGAATTTGTTGATACTAATCACTAATTGGTTGATATTGGTTAGTTTCTGATTGGGTTTACACAGTGGAAAATAAAAATAATCCCAATAACAACCATAAGCCCTACATCCTTATACTCTGTTTTTACGTTATTGGCATTTAATATGATATTAAATTAAACGTTCCATTTTTCATACTAGCATTGGTAGGCTCCTTCTTTGATGCGAATCGCTCCCACTCTAAGATGAGAGTGAACTCTCGATACCCACTCGAAGACAGGACAACAATCACCTAGTGATTCAAAGTGCTAGTCGAAACCACAAGGTTCAAGGATTTCCCTCCACAACAATGGTGACCACGACTTGGCAGAGTAAGAGAGAGAGAGTGGACAGCTAGGGTTTATAGAATAAAGTGTTATTTTTTTTTTTTTTAGTTGCACTTAGATAGTGCAAATCTAAAAACCCTAATCTATTATGGAATATGAATTAATATATTCCATAATAGATTAATTATTTAATTACCATCACAAGATAATTCCACATGGCATATTTCAAATTCAAATTTAAATATGAATTTCATATATATATATACACATTAATATTTAATTACCCTCTTGAGTCGAGCTACGAACCACCCACTACTCAGCTCGATAGGCTCGTGAATGGCTCAAAAGGGTATAAGTGCTATTTTTTTAAGTATTAGGGGGTTATATGTAATTTACTATATCCTATATAAATTATCCCACTTCCTAAACCCTATCTTCTTTCTCCAGCACCGACACTTTCTCCTTCCCTTTTCTTCATCTTTCTTCTCTTCCTTTTTCCTTCTTCTTCACCTTTCTTCTTACTTCTCCTTCGCTCTTCCATCTCTTTCCTTCTCCCTCTTTGCTTTTCTTTTCTTTTCTCTCCTCTTCTCTTTTCTTCTATCTCTCATAGTCGATGGAATTTTGAGTCATATATTTGTGGTTGTTTGGCTTGGATTTGATGATGGTTGGTGATGATTAGTGGGTTGGCTTTGGATTGAGGCAATTTTGAAGGATTGTTGGTGGATTGCTTTGGATTGAGGACTCATAAACGAGCGGTTTGCAAGTTGAACTCGAGCTCAAAATATTTAACGAACTCGAGCTTAAAATATTTAACGAACTCGAGCTTCAAGCCTGGTTTTCAGAGCTCGTCGAACCCAAGCTCGAGCTCAAGCTCGTTAAATTTTCACGAGACCACTTCGAACACCCGTAGTGTTCAGCTCGGCTCGACTCGTATACATCCTATATATATATATTATAATATAATATATATTTAAATCATATATTTAAATGTATAATCTCACTAATTTTAATTTCCATGTGAAATTAAATTAAATATAGGTAACAACCTCAGCAAATTTAATTGCACTGTGAGATTATCGAAATGCCCTTTCATCTTAAAAGACAAAAATACCGCTCTCACTTGTTTATCCTTAATTTATCTTCTATGTGTGTGACCCATAGACTTCTTATCATATCGGTAGTAAGCAGTATCGTGATTGACACCCAATCAATCGACTCACTAAACACATAACAAGATTGGCCTCTAGCAAGGCATCATGGCCACCTGATAGATTCAGATTCAACAAAATAGCTTACCTATCAATGATATGGTTACCATGCAATCCAATCCTTTCATAATCCATTATCTTATCAAGGCCAAGGTACACAAGTAGTGTCAACCTCGGATATTCTTGATATCTTGGTATTCGGTTATTGGACCAATGACCAGAATTAGATTGGATTAAGCTACAACTTAATCCCACTGTGGCCACAGATTTAGTGTCATTGTCATTTACCGAATTGCTCAGTGAGATAATTTCTCCTGTACCCAAGAGTGATCAATCCTTTGTCAATCCACCATAGTCTTGATACACTTCTCGATGTAGCCAATCACTACTGTTCTGATAGCTTTGAATAGAACTACATTGGGCTAGTGTTAGACTACACCAATTGGTGTACAAGGCACTCTGGTGATCTCAAGTCTAAGGATCACATGCACCATCATTCATTAGAGGATTTATTCCATATACATTGAGGTTACCATCTACGTGGAATCCTTTGGTGGGTTCGTCCAGTGACTTGCCTATGACAAGCACCTATGTGTTGCACTAGGTTGTCAACAAACAACCTTGACAAATGAGATTTGTCACTATCTTTCGACAGGGTCATTCAACACTATGATAGCTTTACTGTATTATCTGTGTCCTTATTCATAATAATAATAGGGCTGCAGACGATTCTAAAATGGCCACCATATATGATCATAGGGTCCTCACTATCGAGATTTAAAACACTCGATACTCTCATTATGGTTCTACCATTCTAAGGATATACATTATAACATAATAAATACAAATTACATAATGTAGAAAATTCCTTTATTGATTATAAACATTATTTACAAGAGTCAACATTTACAAAATGGATTGGCTCTAGGGCACCTACTCTGATAATCTCTTACTTGCATTACAACCAATCATTTATGTATCTAATATCGAATGACCTCAAGTGTTTTTCATGCTTCTGCTATGACAGATTCTTAGTCAGTGGATTTGTGAGATTTTCATCAGCATGTACTTTGCAAATCTGCATATCTTTCCTCTCAACCATTTCTTTGATGAGATGGAATCACCTGACTATGTGTCTGGATTTCTGGTGAGATCGTGGTTCCTTTGCTTGAGCTATTGCTCCATTGTTGTTGCAATAGATATCTATTAGATCAACAATCGTGGAAACCACACCAAGTTCGGTGACAAACTTCTTAATCTAAACCGTGTCATTGGCCACATTGGATAATGCAATATACTTAGCCTCCATTGTAGAGTTTGTTACAGTGCTTTGCTTAGAGCTCTTCTAGCCCACTACAGCTCCATTGAGACAAAATGCAAACCTAGACTGCGAGCGATAATCATCATTATCCATTTGGAAACTAGCAACATTGTATCCTCTTACTGTAAGCTCATCTTCCCCTCCATAAACCAAGAACATATCTGGATCTGATTGATATTACTATAAGTGCTTAATGCATATGAGACATCAATCTGAGTACACAACATGGCATACATGATGGATCCAATTGCTGACGCATATGAAATCCTCTTCATTCTATCTCTCTCATCGTGTGTTTTAGGACACATATCCTTAGAGAGATAGACACCATATGACATCAAAAGAAATCCCTTCTTGGATTCTTCCATACTGAATTTCTTCTGTACCTTGTCTATATACGTACTCTAACTTAGGCCAAGCAACCTACACGATCGATCATGACAAATCTTTATTCTGAGGATGTAGGCTGCTTCTCCTAAGTGTTTTATGGGGAAGCACTTGGATAACCAAGTCTTTAACAATTGCAAGTTTGGTATATCATTCCCTATCAGAAGTATGTTGTCAACATACAACACCAAGAATGCCATTACGCTCCCACTCACTTTCTTTTAAACACATGGCTCATCTTCGTTCTTGATGAAACTGAAGTCTTTTAATGCTTCATCAAAATGAATGTTCTACCTCCTTGATGCTTGCTTGAGTCCATAAATGGATCTTTGCAACTTTCATAACTTATCACCTTGTCCCTCAAGAATGAAACCATCGAGTTGTGTCATATACACATCCTTTTCAAGGTTTCCATTCAAGAAAGCTATTTTGACATCTATCTGGCAAATCTCATAGTCGTGATATGCCATAATCACAAGCATAATCCAGATAGACTTAATCATGGAAACTGGCAAAAAGGCTTCTTCATAGTCAATTCCATGAAATTGTTTGAAACCTTTGGCAACCAGTCGTGCCTTATAGGTATGCACCTTGTCATCAATGTCAGTCTTCTTCTTGAAGACCCATTTGCACCCTATGGGTTTTACCACTTCAGGTGGATCCACTAGAGACCATACTTGGTTTTGGTACATGGAGCCCATCTTAGATTTCATGGCTTCAAGCCATTTAACGGAATCTAGATATGATATAGTGTCATCGTGGGTTCTATGTTCATTGTCTTGGTAGACCAATACATCGCCATACTGAGTCACGAGAAAACCATATCTCTCGAGCTCATGGCGTACTCTTCCAGACCTACGTAGTTCCTGTGTTACCTGAGGTGGTTCACTTTGATCCATAGATTATGAAGTAACCTCCTCATGATGTTCAACCACTTCTTATGGCACATCATCCCATCCTTCGTCTAATGTATCTTGTGGTTCTAAAACTTCATTGAGTTCTACTTTTCTCTCACTAGTACCTCTTATAAGAAATTCCTTCTTTAAGAGGACACTAGTGTGAGCAACAAAAACTTTGTGCTCTTCTGGGTGGTAAAAATAGTATCCTTTGGTCTCCTTAGGATACCCCACAAATATACATTTATTAGATTTCAGGCCCAGCTTATTCAAAATCAATTTCTTGACATAAGCTTCGCAACCCCAAATTTTTAGATAAGACAAGTTGGGCTTTCGCCCACTTCATAGTTCATATGAAGTCTTATCCATAGACTTTGATGGCACACGGTTCAATACACGAGTCGTAGTCTATAGGGCATAACCCTAGAATTAGGTGTGCTTAACTCAATTGGCCATACTTGGCAAAGTTGTTACTTTGAGAATATCCATATCATTTATTTCAAGAACATGTAAAATATTATGGAATAATTCCATAACGAATATTATTTATACTAAAAGACAATAATCCATTAGTAATAAAAGCAATATTCTCATTTGTCCAAAATGGACACTAAAATATTATTTCTAGAAACTGAGGGTAAATTATAATAATCCATAAGTTCAATAACAAGCCCGTAGGCAAAGTCAAACAATAACATCCTACAGCTAATGCAAATCACATGCTCCATTTAATGTCTTGCTCTACAGTCTTTAAAAAGGTTAGGAGCTTAGGAAGAGTCTTCTCATTCGTGCTCATATTATCTATGAACTGAGAATAAGAATCAAGTAAGGACTAAAAGACTAAGTTGATTTCCAAGTCATTGTCCAAACCATAACCCAAAGTCTAAAGCCTTTCAATGTACCAAATCATCTTGAGTACATAAGGGCCAACTTCAACACACTCATCCATTTTGCACCTTAACAACTATTTCGACACCTCATACCTTTCATTATGTTGAAGGTATATGATAATGGTAGAAGGATCCATGTTTTCATATTGCTATTGCAATTCATGTCTCATTGATGCTAACATAATGTACTTAATAAGTTCTATGTTAGTATCATCCAGATGTTTTTGGCAAACATCTCGCTGTTCTCAGGTGATGTCGCGATAGTATACAATTTACTCTCAAACGTAAGTACAAGTCAAAGACCTCTATATCTGTTTGAAAATTTTACTACCATCTAGCCTATGTTGATTATCAAACGCATTGTAAGGTAGTTGTTGCTCATTTTATGATTCTACAAGTGCTAAAAGACAAACTTTACTATAATGTTTATTATTATTTGATAAGGTCGTTTATTAAATAATTGCTCCCATTATTTTCCTCAAGCCAATAGCCCTCACTATTAACTTGGGAATGCCCGTTGGCTGTCTTAGCGGACCGAGATCCCATGTAGCTCATTTCAAACCTTTGCTTTAGTGAACAAGCCAAAATGGGTGATTAGATAGGCCAAAAAGCTTAACTTACACTAGTGATAGCTCCAACTACCAACCTCTAATGTAAACCAAGCCAACAAACCAATTACACAATTCAATGGCACTAACCATTGTTCAGTATCAACAGAGTGGACACTACATATCACCACGTACACATAACACATGTACTTCTCTTACTATGCCAATGATGTGCTTATCAACCTTCCCTTTGGTGAACAAGCAAAACCCATCATTTAAGTTGACCCATCACTATTAAGGAAAACTCCAATGATGTTTGACCTCCCACTGGTAGAAGTGTACCCTTCGCTTTAGTGAACAAGGTTCCGACGAATAGTGGTTTGGTCAAACCCGTGGTGATGGAAGATGTTTCAATTAATTGACTTAATATTCTTTAGTTGAGGGGCTTTTATTTTATGTGTCATCAATTTTATCTTGTTAGCATGTTATAGTCATAACATACACCCTTAGCATGCATACTAAGCATAAAGAAAACGCGTTGGTGCGTAGCCTTAACTAAAATTGATTTCCTTAAGTCAAGAGGAATTGGTAGGTCAACCTAGGTTTAAAAGTAAACGGATTCTTCAAGTAATTTCGCCTTCTTCCTTTCCATCACTTCTTCTTCTCGAACATTACACAACTTTCAAAAATAAAATTACATTTTACATTATTGAAAAGAAACCTTGAGTTACATTCGAGGGGAGTGGGATGAGAGAGAGAAGTTACATTGGAGAATAAGAGAAAAGCAAAACATAAATGCCCTATTTAAAATTAAATAACCCAAAAACTATTAAACTAGGTTCACAGGCTTATGCACTAAGCACCATGCATATTCACAAACAAGGATCATGCATAAACAATCAAAATTAAATTTGATTAGGTTGGTAAATTATAACATACCCCTTGATATTCGACAGTGCAACTATAAGTCCAACAAGTTTTAAATTTTTCATTTTAGTCCCTTGTTAATGGGCCTCACTCAATTCGGCCTCCAGAATATTTCTAACATGCACTAACATTTTTAGAAATAATATGGATTAAAAATTATCGCGCAAAAACGTAATCATGGCCCAAAATTCAGTGCTTTGCATCTTTACGTGGGCTGTCCAAAAAATTTGGTACACGTTTTAATGCGCATTAGATCAGGCCCTTGGCTGAAAAACCAATTGCCAACCAAGGCCAAGTGCAGGGAGCACTCGGCCACCATAGGCTAGCCATGAAATAGCAGCTCACGGGAGGATAATGGTGGCGTATTCGCATGCACTGCTGCTATTGTTGTGCCGTTTCAGCGGCACAACCCAGGCCACATGCTAGAGCATGTGGCCATCACTCCTCCATGCACAACAGCATGCAACAGCAGTGCTACTGCACAATCTGTCTAGCGGCAACACACGTTTGTGCTCTACCATTGCTACTTCTTGCTGCTGTCGTGTGCGACAGTGCACAGAACAACACACCACCCTCTATGGCATCATCCTACACAAATCAAAATCAAGTTTTATTTGATTTCAATTCAACACAAACAGATGCAAAAAATCAGATTAGCAATGTATCAACCAAAAACAGTTTTTACAAACAATTTTTCAGATTTTATGAAAACACTAAAATTGTAATTGATACAAATCGAAAGCAATACATGCAAACGTTATAAAATAACATAAAAAGGTATAAGAAGGCTTTGATACCACTATTAGTTGCTGACTGGGTTTATGCAGCGGAAAATAAAAATAATCCCAACAACAACCATAAGCCCTACATCCTTATACTTTGTTTTTATGTTATTAGCATTTAATATGATATTAAATTAAATGTTCCAAATTTCATACCAACATTTGGAGGCTCCTTCTTTGATGCGAATCACTCCCACTCTAAGATGAGAGTGAACTCTCGGTATCCACATGAAGACAAGACAACGATCACCTAGCGATTTGAAGTGCTAGCCCAAACCGCAAGGTTCAAGGATTCTCCTCCACAACAATGGTGACCACGACTTGGGAGAGTGAAAGACAGAGAGTGGATGGCTAGGGTTTATAGAATAAATGTGTTATTTTATTTTTTATTTTAGTTGCACGTAAATAGTGCAAATCTAAAAACCCTAATCTATTATGGAATTTAAATTAATATATTCCATAATAGATTAATCAAATATTTAATTACCATCACAAGGTAATTCCACAAGGCATATTTCAAATTCAAATTTAAATATGAATTTCATATATATTCATATTTAAATTTGAATTTGAAATATGCCATGTGGAATTAAATATAGGCAATCACCTCAGTAAATTTAATTGCACTGTGAGATTATCAAAATGCCCTTTCATCTTAAAAGATGAAAATACCCGTCTCACTTGTTTATCCTTAATCTGTCTTCTATGTGTGTGACCCGAAGGCTCCTCATCATATCGGTAGTGAGTAGTATCATAATTGACACCCAATCAATCGTCTCACTAAACACATACCAAGATTGGCATCTAGCAAGGCATCTTGGCCACTCGATAGATCCAGATTCGACAAAACAACTTACCTATCAATGATATGGTTACCGTAAAATCCAATCCTTTCATCATCCATTATCTCATCAAGGTCGATGGACAAAAATAGTTTCAACCTCGGATATCCTTGATATCTCAATACTCGGTTATTGGACCAACTACCAGAATTATATTGGATTGAGCTACAACTCAATCCCATTGTGGCCACAGATTTAGTATCATTGCCATTTACCGGATTGTTGAGTGAGATAATTTCTCCCTTACTCGAGAGTGATGAATCATTTGTCAATCCACCATAGTCTTGATACACTTCTCGATGTAGCCAATCACTACTATTCTGATAGCTCTAAATAGAACTACGTTGGGCTAGTGTCAAACTACACCAATTGGTGCATAAGGCGCTCCAGTGATCTCAAGTCTAGGATCACATGCACCACCATTTGTTAGAGGATTTTTTCCATAGACTCTGGGTTTACCATCTATGTGAAATCCTTTGGTGGGTTCGTCGAGTGACCTCGCCTATGACAAGCACCCATGGGTTGCACCAGGTTGTCGACAAACAACCTTGACAAGTGAGATTAGTCACTGTCTTTTTAAAGGGTCATTCAACACTATGATAGCCTTGCTGTATTATTTGTGTCCTTATTCAGAATAATATTGGGGCTACAGATGATTCTATAATGGCCACTATATGTGATCATAGGGTCCTCAATATCAAGAATTAAAACACTCGATACCCTTGTCACGGTTCTACCATTCTAAGCACATACATTATAACATACAATAAATACGAATTACGTAATGTAGAAAATGCCTTTATTAATTATAAACATTATATACAAGAGTCAAAATTTACAAAATGGATTAGCTTTAGGCCGTCTACTCTAACAATATTTTCACCAAGCCTTTTGATAAAGAAAGATTTTACATTATTCGAAGAAAGCTAGGAATGATTGATGCTGACCAGGTATGACTTATTGATGCATTGATTTTTTAACATGCAATGTGTAGCAAGCATACTAGTTGCAACAAGTAATAGAATGATGAGTAAAGTATCATTCCCACGAGGATTGCATGTCAAGTACTAATTTTCCTAATTTTTATCGAGTTGAAGCAAACAAAAAATGGTTGGATTTGCGGGAGACAATTAAGCTAAATTTAAAACAAAACTCACAACGTAATTTAAAATCTAACTAATGAAAGCAATATCAATTCAAGAAAATATCAATTAAGACAAAGCGGTTAGGGTTTTGACTTCACTAGGATTTTATGATTTAATCTACAATTTCTGTTGCTTCTAAGTTCACATGCAAGGATTATAAATCAGACACCCTAACCTGTAAAACATACCTTCTCAGGCTATGTTTTCCTACTTATCCCTATTAAAATTCTGCACCCAACAAAATGAAGGTTAAAAGTTCTAAGTCTGTTAAGCTGAGTGGAATCCTAAATTGATTTCATGGATCTTTGAACCTATCTCTAGCGTTCAATCAATCAATGGTATTTACTCTAAGAGGCTAATACATGATTCACTTTTCAGTCTCATCATGCTCAACAAGTAATTTCAATTAGAATAAGAATAAATACACAATCCAAGCAATAGAATATGAAAGCAACATCAATTTATTGATTAGACATTAAAATCCCAATTACATCAAAACCCTAACCCAAAAGTGAGTTAGTTCATGCTAAAAATAAAGCAAATCAAAATAAAAGCTGTAAAAATAGAGTTCAACATGATGGAATAACGAAAAGAGAGTAAATTGTTCCCTATTTGATGAACCCAAAGGCTCCCAATCTTCAATTTCTCTCTTTTTTCTCCAAACAGTGTCGACCCCCTTACCAAATAACTAAGTCTCTCTTAAATAGTCAACCTTAAACCCTAAGACTAATCCCATAATATTAAAACGCACAGTTTTAATAAACTAAAAATTGTAGTTTTCGCGTGGCATCGACTTGGATTAATTTCACTATCTGACCCGAGACTTTTATCGCCACGGCGAAGAATATACTTTGCTGCAGCAAACTTTTTTGAACTATTCTAAAATTACTAAACTACCCTCCGCTTGCTTCTTTGCTTGAATCTTCAATCTTAGTGATCTCTAATAGGAACAAGCTTCATAGTGCTTCGAACCGCATCAGAAATTTCTCGATTCCTGAAATTCGCTTGATTTTGGGTCCAGAAACTCAATTCTGCTTAGTTTTGTTCTAACTACATGTTTTGTCCTAAAACGTAAAATATATGAATTAAGTAGCAATTCAAGCAAAAACTTAAGAAGTATCCAAAATCTAGCCAAAAAGCATAAATAAAACATTATAATCCTAGGATTATCAAATACCCCCAAACTTAAGGCATGCTCGTCCTCGAGCATCAGGCACAAAAATCGACTAAAGAAGGAGAACTAACAAACAGAAAAAGACAACAAAATTGAAAATGAAAAGAGAGAATTTAGCATCAAAATCAAACACAAAGAAATGCCTAGAATTGATACAAATCTCAAAAATTGTTGAAACATTATTACGAGAAAATGCTTAACACTCCAAGAAGTTATAAGTTGATTGACTAACTTCCTATATCGGCCTCCTAAGTAGGTAATCCCCACTTACTTCATGCAGAAATGCCAAGTTTTTCAAATGGTGGTAGACTCCATAAGCCTACGTGTCGAACTACTCTCCACTAATGTAGACTAGACGTCATTAAGGATCAAAAGGTCTTTGCAAGCTTGTAACGTTAGGTTCGATTAGTGGGCTCCAACGAAAAGGATAAGATAAACACAGTAAGAGAACTCGGTTTTCTTCATGCAAACACTAAGAGCTACATCAATCTCCGCTTTCTTTCTCAACCATTAGTCAAGGTGCCAACCATTTTATAACCCTCAAACATGTGCACTTCTTATGTTTGGTTCTGAATTGAAACTCTCAAATTTCTTTTTTTTTTTTTTAAAGGCATCAATTTATTGAGGTCAATTACCCCTTCTTCCTGCGCTTTCTATGACCCCTAAACTTAAGATTTTGGTTCATCCAATTCTCACACAACCCTCCAAGCTCTTTTGTGGCATACATTAGGTCCATAATTCTCTTAAAGGGTATGAAACGTGTTTAGGGTGAGAGGTTTAGGCATTTTTGGTTGCACAAGAAGAAAAGGACAGTGATAATCTCATAAGGCTCAAATGGGTGACTAGGGGAAAAAAAATTATTCATGGTTGGCTAGAAAGGCTCAAACATTCCGAAAAATTGCCTAAATCATTTCCTCAATAATGTATATTCCTAGAATTTTGCCTCAAGCACTTCTCAATTGTAACGGACCACCTGGCTCTGACACCCTAACTGGCCCGGCCACGGAGTTCACACAGATCCCTACGTGGCAGGTACTGTCCCCCCCCCCCCCCCCTTAAGGGATTTCTTCGCCTCCCCTATGGCTCGAACCCATGCCCAAGGGGCTATAGGCAAATGGGAAGCACTAGCCTGATGGTACTCATGGTACTCACCATGCTTCCCAATTGACTATAGCCCCTTGGTCTTGGGTTCGAGTGGTGAGGGAGGCGAAAGAAATCCCTTAAGGGGGGGATAGTACCTAGAATTCACACTCGGGTCTGGGCCTAGGCCCGCCGGGCAAGCCGGTAGAAGGTTCGGTATGACATTTAAAAGGCGCCTTTTTATGTAACGGACCACCTGGCTCTGACACCCTGACTGGCCCGGCCACGGAGTTCACACAGCTCCCTCCGTGGCAAGTACTGTCCCCCCCTTAAGGGATTTCTTCGCCACTCCCATGGCTCGAACCCAAGCTAGCCTGATGGTACTCATGGTGCTTCCCATTTGCCTATAGCCCCTTGGGCATGGGTTCGAGCCATGGGGGAGGCGAAGAAGTCCCTTTGGGGGGGGACAATACCTGCCACGTAGGGAGTTGTGTGAACTCCGTGGCCGGGCCAGTTAGGGTGTCAGAGCCAGGCGGTCCGTTACATCAACTAGGTTCTAGAGTCCACCAACATTATCAAGACTTCACCTAACCATATAAAATGTTTCTAAGCATGTCGAAATAATGAAAATGGTGGTTAAACCACTCGACAAACCTCTAGAAAAGAAAAGTTAATCAACCAACCTTAACTTAAAGCAATGCTTAACATTTTCCATAAATAAAATCTCAACAATCCTATTCTCACCATATACTTATGCAATTCATCATAGGCAATAACAATACAAAACACAAACAAACTAAACACAAATTTTTTCAAATTTTCCTACCCCCAAACTTAAAATTATATTGTCCCCAATGTCACATCATGCACATCTCACCCTAACATCTCAGGAATAGAAAAACAAAATTAAAAGGTACGAGATATTTCCTTGATTAATCCGTGAAGGCTAATTTTTTTCAACATCATGCACACCCGTTCCTTGGCTTCCTCCTCATCATCATCTTTAAAACAAATGAAAATCTATGGTGCCCACTGTGTTAGAAATCTTCACTGATTAATATGAAAAAATTACAACCTAATCTCAACCTTATCAAACTAAACTAGAAAATTAAAACAACAACAATTAACAATCTAACAAAGGAAAATTGGTTCCAATGTACAAAACAAAAACAAAAAGAAATGAAAACAGAAAATACAAATACAAGTGTTTCAGGCTTCATTCATCGTCTTCCTCTTCTCCTTTAACATCATCATATTCTTCCATGGCATCATCTTCTTTGCCAATCTTGCCATTGGAAGTTTGATACATCAATGCCCAGATTGGTATAGCAGTTGTATTGCATCTCATACAACATTCTGGCCTGACCTGCCATCCAATCTTGACATCGTTTTATTCTGTTCACTTTTTCCAAGATTTGTTGCAATAGCTCTGTTGTCGTGGATGTTCAACTAGGTGTTGTGGCAGTGGTTGTGGTTCTTGGTCTTTTCGAGTCGGAGCTGGTTCCTTCACTAGTAGGACGCCCTAGGAGCTTGTAATAATAGGTTTGATCGAGGGCTGGGATAGGATGAAGAAGTGGTTCATCATATGCCTTCTTTACTCCCGCTCGAGTGCAAATCTCAATGATGAGATGTGGGAAGGCAAAGCTCCCTCGCTCTGGTTTAGCTGCATGCCGTATACTCTCCATTATGATATTCCCCACATCCATTTTCTTTCTAGTGGCAATGGCATAAAGTAAGACTGCCTGCTCAAAAACCACTGAACTGTAGTGTGTTTCTGGAACCATCCTCGCACAGACAAAGTACTGCAAAATTCTAGCCATGGGAATCAAATTAGTCCCTTTTATGCTTCTCCTTCCCTTCTTCGAAATTTCCCAAGAGGTACCCGGCTTTGCAATAACCCTAAGAATCTCATCCTGGTTAATCTCCTGCTTTTTGAATTCAACATACTCATCACGGTCAATTGGATCAATCTGGCAAAATTCATTGATAATCTTCGCACTAATTGGTACCTTAATACCCCTTACATATACATGACTAGGCTCACACTCAGGGAAGTTTGCATAAAACTCTCTTACATTGGCTCTATGGCTAAGTGATCCAGTTCACGCAGAAAGAGATCCCAAGCTCTCCCTTGAATCTAATCTTCTCTATTGACTGTGGTCAATTCTCTCTCGGCAAAAACACCTTTGTCTTTTCTTTTAATTGCTCCTTCGTAACGCTACCTAGCCTTCTCATTCACAAATTTATTGTCGACCTGTTTTCCTTTACCCCTGGCAACTGTTTTGAGCAGTATTTCGGCTTTCAATAATGTTCACTCAAATCTACCCCTAAAACTTAGCGATTCAACTCGAAAATTCAACACTAAAGCACACTTTCTACAACCCATGATCACTTCCTCAATTCACCCTAAGGTTTCAAAACTTACACTTACACCCCAAAATCACCACTCTTTCAAACTCAATCAACCAACTTCAAAATCACAAACCCACACTTCCTCAATACACACAAATCAAACTCCACAGATTTCAACCCAAAATCAAATTCGCACCAATATCAAGCTCAAGCACTTCAATCAATTGATAAAGCACATAAAACTAAAATTTAATTGAAAATCAAAGCCAGATACACCAATTCGTACCTTGCCCACCCCGGATTCATCCTTGATCTCGCCAATTTCTACCCAAATTGAAGGATCCCCAATTTTTAGTAAACCTAGGGTTTCCACGAATTCTTGCACAATCCTTTAAAAATTGAGATGATTTAGTGTTTATGAGGGTTAAGGAGTGGAGTAGTGGGAAGAATCTTGGCTGGAAACAATCTGGATTGAAGTGGAAGTGTTTGGTTCTTGGAAGTTTTTGGGAGCTTTCGCAAAAAATGAAGAGTCAACGCGCGTTTATATAGAAAGCAGTTTTCGCCGCGGTGAAGTTCATGAATCATTTGTGCGAGATGCTCGATGTCATGGCGAAGAAATTTTCTCATTACGGTGAGGTTTGGCAGTGCGTACAATGCCGCGGTGAAGAATAAACTTCGCCTTAGCGAAATCTTGAATTTCTTTAAGTCTAACTTTGGCAGTGTGTACGATGCCGCAGCGAAGAATTAACTTCACTGCAGCGAAATCTAGAGTTCCATGGGCACTCATTTGGCAGTGTATACAATGCTGCAGCGAAGTTTGGAAAATTCAAATTCTTGCCACATTTTGATCATTCACCTGAAACTAGAGGTGGAAAAGCAGCTTGCCCAGCCTGACCCAACCTGCGGCGGGTTGCGCAAAGTGGTGAGTCAGAACTGACCTGCTCGACAACATTGGCAGGCCGCGTTAGGCTCGCCAATGTTGGGGAATTGGCCGGCCTAACTTGGATCGCCAATCTTAACCTGCTGGGTTAGGCTGTGGGTTGGACCGGGTTAACCCTCTTTTTGATTTTTTGATTTTGATTTTGTTTTGTTTTATTTTGTTTAAGTTTAAATGTTTAATTAACTTTTAAAATGAATAATTAACAATTTATAAATGAATAAATGTAATTGTTTTTAGTTAAGTGTTAACTTCTTTTCAAATATCAATAATTAAATTAAATTATTTTTTTTTTTTTTTGTTAACATTCCAAATATTAATTCAATTTTAATACATTAAAATTGTAATATAAGAAAAATTAAATTTATTCATTTATTAAAAAATAAAATAAGAAATTACAATAATTATTGCCTTGTTAAAAACCTCACCAAGAAAAACCTAATGGGATAAAAACTTGGTAAGGAAAAAAGAGTGCAATAATTGACAATTAATTTACAAGTTACAATTTACAAAACAACTAATTTTGGGGTTCACTAGGACCCCTCCCTATCCGTTATTATCACTATTTTACAAAATGAATAATGATTCTATAAAGTATCGTCGACAATCTCGTATTGACCTTGATGGCGCGAAGTTTCCAATCTCGAAGACATGTGAGGACTTAATCATTTTTGGTGAAACTTTAGTCCCCCTTTCATTTAAAATTCTTCACTTGCACTAAATGTTTGTTCGAATGAGACGGTTGAGACAGACAGAACAGCAAAACATCCAAGGCAAGTCTTGATAATACCAGAAAAATACATTTTCTGGCTCTCCAATAGTTTAAGAGATCAATGTTGGCTCTCTATGTGGATCTATTGGTAACATTTCAGGGGTTACCAAATATTGTTGAAGCTCATTACTCTGCGACTGCATGGAAGACAGTACATTAGTGTGTTGTTGGTGGAGCTTTTGAAGAGGAGGCTGTGCTTCGGATTCAGGTCCTCTTCAGCCTATTCAGTGCACCCCAAGAGTAGAAGTCTTTATTTGTTTCTTCTGATGTAGCTTCCCTGGATGTTTCGCTCTTAGCGGGTTCCCATACCGTGTCATATTGGAAATATACTTCGAAAAGTCTATTTTTTACCTCTCCTATTTGATTGGCATATACTTCGGTTTGTAAATTTTCACATAAATTGTCAAAACCATTTTCTAAACCTGCTAATTTAATTCTAGGATCAAATATAGCACCTAACAATAAAGAAAAGGAATGGGTTCCCAATTAAAAAAAAAAAAATTCCATTGCCTTTATTGGTGCATTTAAAATTTCATGTCTTTGTTTTTTATAAAAACTCGAAAATTTTTATGTATGTATTACCAATGGACTAGTAGGATAATAACACACCAGAAAGTTGTAAAGTGGATTGGTAAAAAATTTTAAGAAAAGAATGAAATACTTAGCTATTTGCCAATCATTTTCTACCAAATAATGAGGACCTTTATTATTGCTACAAAATAACTAATTATATTAGCATAAGGTAAACAGAATCAAGCATTAAATAAGTAATATTCCATCTAACAGGCATGTCTAATGCAAAAGTTTAAGAGACATATTGATTTTATACAAGCGTCT
The DNA here is from genome assembly GCF_008641045.1 of Pistacia vera. Lineage (NCBI taxonomy): Eukaryota > Viridiplantae > Streptophyta > Magnoliopsida > Sapindales > Anacardiaceae > Pistacia > Pistacia vera. The sequence goes on from NW_022196399.1 coordinate 274,120, forward strand.
TGAAATCAGCATTTCTTTATTACTAACTAGTAATCCAAGCTAAACAATCTCTAATTCTATAATATTTTCTTTAATTATTTTCATACCACTTTTCACAATTAAATTAATAACATGGCATGCACAACGTTAGTGAAAAAACTTCAAATTGTTATAAAAAGATAATTACTTTGAAAATAATCCATAGCTTTATATTAGAACTTGCATTATCTAAGTTAAACTTATCACTTTATAACAATATCATATCTTCTAAAACTTCAACAATTTTTTATAAATTTGTTCACCACTATGATCAACATCCATTAATCTAAATCCTAATAAAGATTTATTTATTTACATTCATTATCAATAATGATTAGTCACACAAAATAATCTTGTTTAGCTCTACCACTCCAAATACGGCAGTTAGAGCCACACTAACATGACAAGTATGTATTTTATTTTTTAATTAATTTCATTTTTCTATACAATTTTATTAAATCATTTCTAGTTGTAGTTTTAGAATAACTTTTAAATCTGGAAAAAATGAAATTTGAACAAATCTTTCAAAATATTATATTCAGCCCTATTAATAGGTTGATCGTTGCAGCAATATATAAAGCTAATTGTTCCCTATATACATCAGAATTATACACCAAGTAGTACCCATATTAGTTATTTGAGTTTGATTGCTTTCTATTCCATGTTGATTAATTGTTATTAGCGTGCCTTTTTAAAGTACTAGTACCATTACTTGAATTAGCTTTTATAATTTCAACAGTATTTGCATCTCGCTTTCTTGACTTGAACGCCATTTTGTCTTGTAAAACTTGCGAAATGCGCCCAAACGTTGATGTGTGTCTGTCTTCGGTTTTAAAGGCAGTTGATGATCCCGCCTCAGCTTGAGATGAAGTTGGATGAGCACGAGGATTACGAGGACGACTTCTAGAACTACCGGAGCTGTTGGAATCGGGTTAAATACCTCAATGAATTTTGTGAACTGCTTATCCTGATTTTTTTTTTGAGCCTCTGAGAAAAAAGAACAAGAGGAGTATGATGTGCCAACTCTGGTGGTACCTTAGGAAATGCAATTGTTTTCTTTTGCCTTGGCCTCTATCCCTCTTCGATTTTTCTTCCCTAAGACTCATTGGCTTCTCTTCAACCATGACTTCTTCTCAAATTCTTCATCGGATTCTTCCTTTGCTTTACTTGGTGTGTTCTCATCCTTCCCTTTTGTTCAACCCTTTCCAAAACTGTTCCACTTGTAACTTATTGCATTTGCTTGTTCTCGTGGATTTGTCACTATGTTACTTGGTAGGAAACCCTATGGTCGCTCATTTAGCTTTTCGGCTATATGCCCCATTTGTACCTCCAAGTTTCGAATGGACGCCCCTTGGTTCTGAAATTTGCCCTCGTCTCACTCCTGAAACTTATGGTCTCTTGCATGAATTTCCGAACATATCCTCCAATTTCGACCATCTTTGATCCCTTGGTTGATGATTCATCCCAACTTGATTGTTTGGCGCATTTCTTTGGTTCCATTGATTATTCTGATTGCCTCAAGATAGATTTGGATGATTTCTCCAACTAGGATTGTACGTGTTGGAGAAAGGTTGTCCGTTGTCTCTGATTCCCTGCCGAATAGTTGACTTGTTCTGATGATGATGAAGCTAAAGCAAGGTGTTTCCTACTTGGCATTCATTGCTGCATGGCTACTTGTACAAAAATCACATGTCATTTGAGGTGTTTGAATCGAATTTACCTATATACCTCACTATTGCTTCTAAAGTGTTGTAAGTTGGGCTGAAATGGCCGTGTAAGCATCAACTTCATGAATACCTATAGACTTTTTCGAATGTATTCTCTCATTAGGTCTTGATAGTTGTTACTTGCTAGGACTTCAAGTAACTCATAAGCTTCTTCAGTTGTCTTGTTTTGCAATGCTCCTCCGGATGTGCATCCACCATCGTTTGCACATTTATCATCAACCATTATAGAACGTTTAGACTTGCATCCAAACTGGCAAACCATGGTGTGGACAATTTCTCCACATCCTTATATCTTCCCAAGCTTCAAAGTGACTCATTCTCTTCCTGCAAATGATGTGATGTCGTTTCTCATCCTTGTAGATTTCACTGGTGGGAAATATTTAGTCAGGAACTTTTGTGCCAATTCATTCCAGGTTGTGATGTTCTTGCTAATTGTGCCATTAACCATCCCTTTGCTTTATCTTAATGAAAAAGAAATAATCTTAATCTAATGGCGCATCTAACACTCCATTTGATTAAAGGTGTCGCAAATATCTAGAAGTTCTCAATGTGTGAATTTGGACTTCCTTTGGATCTCTCCCAAATTTACTGACTGTTGGATCATTTGAATGATTGCCGGCTTTATTTCAAAGTTGTTGGCTTATACCAGTGGCCTAGTTATACTTGGAACACTACCATCAACCGAGGGCACTGAAAATTCCTTCAACTTCTATTTTCAGCCATCTCAATGACTATCTCCTCTCGTCTCTCTCTCTCTATTAAGTCTTCTGCAATTTTCAATCTCTAGATCAATAAGAACCACTGGATGACATCTAGCTCGTCGCATAAACTACATAGATAGAAAGAGAGCGTGAGATCAAAATCAAACAAAAAGAAAAAAGCAAAATTAAACTAGAAAACAATTAAAACTAAAATTAAACTCCAATCTAGCTAAAACAAGAAAAATTCAATATTAACACAAAATCAATCCCCACAATGGCGCCAAAAACTTGATGTGTTTGATTTTCAACATGCAATGTGTAGCAGTGCACTAGTCGCAACAAGTAATAGAATCATGAGTAAAGTATCGTTCCCACGAGGATTGCGTGTCAAGTACTAATTTTCCTAATTTGTATCGAGTTGGAGCAAACGAAAAATGGTTGGATTTGCGGGAGACAATAAGTTGAAGTTAAAATAAACTACAACATAATTTAAAATCTAACTAATGAACAATATCAATTTAAGAAAATATCAATTAGGACAAAGCGGTTAGGGTTTTGACTTCACTAGGATTTTATGATTTAATCTACAATTTCTGTTGCTTCTAAGTCACATGCAAGGATATAAAATCAGACACCCTAACCTGTAAAACATACCTTCTCAGGCTATGTTTCCTACTTATCCCTATTAAAATTCTACACCCAAAAAAATGAAGGTTAAAAGTTCTAAGTCCGTTAAGCTAAGTGGAATCCTAAATTGATTTCAGGATCTTCGAACCTATCTCTGTGTTCAATCAATCAATGGTATTTACTCTAAGAGGCTAATACATGATTCACTTCTTAGTCTTATCATGCTCAACAACTAATTTCAATTAGAACAATAATAATACACAATCCAAGCAATAGAATATGAAAGCAATATCAATTTATTGATTAGATGTAATGACTGCTTTACACGAGGATACTTGTAGAAATATATCAAGTAATATATGTATAGAGCAAAAGTAAATGGGCCCAAAGTTTTCTTTTATTACATAATATTATTTATACAAAACAGAGTATCATTACAAAATAGTATTAAAACAGTAGACAGTGTAGCTATACTCTTCGCTTGTCGACGCCCATCCAACCGCGTTTCACCTAGATCCTACACACAAAGAAAAACAATGGGGTGAGCACAAAATAATGCTCAGTAAGTAAATCCTCTACTCGACTGTCCCCGTAACTCTCTCTAATTCTTTCTTACAATTTTCATCCCTCACACAACTCTCTTTACTTAACTTCTGCTATATGTTACAGCCTCATCTTACCGGAGGCACAGCTGGGTGGAGTTCACACAGCACCATCCCACTCTTCGTGACTTTCGGGTGAGATCATAAAGACCAACTCATTCTCATACTTATCGGGTGGAGATCACAAAGCACCAACCCGTTCTCATAACTATCGGGTGGAGATCACAAAGCACCAACCCGTTCTTAGTGCTCTTTCATCTTCTCTACTCTTAGAGTAGTTCATTCCACACAGTTCTCTACTCTTTCTCAAACTAGATTCATAGTGTAGCTTAATGCTTAGAGTAGGTTAGTCACAAAGTTCTTACTCTTTCTCAAACTACTTCTCAAATGACAATTAATGCATATGGATGGTTCATGCTCATTAATACACTTAGGAAATGCATTATGCAATGTAGCAAAAATGAAGGTTCACAACTCATGCTCACACTTCTCTTAGGCATTTCATCAAACAACTAGTGTGCACCTACACTCCACTTTAGTTATAAGTCTATCCCTCTCTTGAACCATCCAAAGGGAGAAAACTCCCTCACCAAGCTATAATCCCTGCCATAACTTAACACTTCCAAAGAGTTTCCAATCTCCTCCAATTTCATCACAAACTACATTCTCATCACACATCACACTTCTCAATTGAAGTGTATTTAACAACCACAAATAACTACTAATCTCAACCCAAGTTCTCAATAACATAACATATATCATGCATAAATAAATCTCTACACAAAGGATTTCTCAAATATCAACTTGGATTGGGATTTACTACCTGTGATGGTGTGATTCCACTAACACTTCTCTTTTCCTTAGTAACTTGTCCCTTCTCTACAACTTTAAACAATAAAACCATAAGACTTCAATGTACAAATATATGCAAAACTTCACATCTAAAGCAAGAATCCTTACCGTAGGATACCTTAGATTAATTCTCTACCAAGATCCAACTAAAAACTCTCAAAAATCCTTGAAAGATTGAAGGAAGAATTGAGAGGAAATGGAGAATGGAAGAGGCGGTGGAAGAAGAGTGAATGAAGGGTTTACTAAACTTAACCCCTTTTTAGCTCAAATTATATTCATTCATTCCCATTTTACCCTTGCTTTTCTTGGGAATTCCATCCTTGTCCTTTAAAACATTACAATCACACTCCCACTCTAGCATATTCTTCATAAATTTTTCTTGCATTTTACTCCCCACTTTTCCTGCTAATTAAGGGTAGAAAGGTCATTTTGCCCCTATGGAAGAATTCTCTAGAATCTTAATACACATTTTTTTTTAAGCCCTTCGCCGTGGCGAAGAATCTTTCTTTGCCTCGGCTAAAACTGATAGAACCTACACCGCAGGTTGCAGGACTTCATCGCCGCAGCGAAGCTTCTTCTTCGCCCCAGCGAAGTCTGTAACACAAAAATTTGCCAAGTCTTTTACAACTTTCAAGGCAACCACTCAACCAACTCACAATATCCATTCAACCAAGGACCAACCAAACAACATTAACAATATAACAACTCAATTAAGAGCAAAACAACAAAAGATTCAAGCAATGCAATGTAAATTAGCTACATACCTCAAGTGGGGCGTTACATTAGACATTAAAAACCCAATTACATCAAAACCCTAACCTAAAAGTGAGTTAGTTCATGCTAAAAATAAAGCAATTAAAATAAAAGCTATAAAAACATAGTTCAACATGATGGAATAACGAAAATAGAGTAAATTCTTCCCTATTCGATGAACCCAAAGGCTTCCAATCTTCAATTTCTCTCATTTTTCTCCAAAAAGTGTCGACTCCCTTACCAAATAACTAAGTCTCTCTTAAATAGTCGACCCCTAAACCTTAAGATTAATCCCATAATATTAAAACGCACAGTTTTAATGAACTGAAAAATTGCAGTTTTCGCCGTGACGAAGAATAGACTTGATCACGGCATCGAGTTGGATTAATTTCACTATCTGACCCGAGACTTTATCGCCACGACGAAGAATATACTTCATCGTGGCAAACTTTTTTGAACTATTCTGAAATTATGAAACTACCCTCCGCTTGCTTCTTTGCTTGAATCTTCAATCTTAGTGATCTCCAATAGGAACAAGCTTCATAGTACTTCGAATCCGCATTAGAACTTTCTCGATTCCTTAAATTCGCTTGATTCTAGGTCCAAAAACTCAATTCTGCTCAGTTTTGCTGTAACTGCACGTTTTGTCCTAAAACGTAAAATATATGAAATTAAGTATCAATTCATGCACAAACTTAAGAAGAAGTATCCAAAATCCAACCAAAAAGCATAAATAAAACAATATAATCCTAGGATTATAACTTATCATCTTATGTGAATTTTTAACTTGTGAAATTGATTGAGATAATGTGTTTTTATGTGCATATTGAGAATATGTTTGCGTTGATTGCGATAAAATACTGTAAACATTGACTGTATGATTGTCTTTGCATAAATCAAAGTGCAATATCTCCTACATAACCCCATTAGTGATTTGATCCATTGGATTGCAAGGGTAAAAAGGTTGGGATGATGTGCTAGGCGCTCAAAATCTGCTTTTGCAACAACTTATGTTGAGAAATCTACACCTGCACCCCCAAAGGAGCCCGATAAGGGGTGTTAGATGATGAACTTAAAAATAACCAAGTGGCAAGTCTTCTCACAAAGATGGAGAACTTATTTAGTTCACATATAAAAAAAAATTTGCAACTTGGCATATTTAGGACATACTTTGATTGTTTGAACTGTTTGAAGAAAAATCAAGTTGATACAATCTTGTGGTTGTTCTCAAATTGATACATTTTCATATAAATAAAAATTCCCCAAGTGATTGAAATATCTAGGACATTTTTGTTTGATGGTATTTTGATCAATGTGTGCATAAGAGTCAAAATTTACGAATTTGTTCCAGTTGGAACAATCATTCTCCATGATCGCTCCACATGAATAAGCGTTCATCTCCTTGGAATGTTCGTGCCTGGTAATCACCATTTATCTATGTTTAGAAACCTAGGCATGACTGTACTGCCTTCGTGTATGATCGTTTAGAGTTGAGTTGCCCTAACCCTAGTCCTCAATGTTCAAAGAACGATCGTGCTTGATGACCGCACTTTCAAATAATTGAATTTCAACAATTAAATGCACTTTCGGTGGCATTTTCATAATATAAAGACTTTCAGAATAATTTACTTGATTGAACATACCCAAATTTCAGTTTTTATTTTTTTTTATTTTTTAAATTAATAATTTTTTTTTAGATATATAAAAAAAAAGGGATAAAAATCCCAACACAATACAACACGATTAGGTAAGTATCATCTTTTATATTAGTTCATTTTAATAGCAAATAACTAAACAATAAATTGGTTCAATCACATGCATATATTGCTGGATTAAGCATATAGTTAATCAATTAAGTATACAATTGGGTCATTCATCTAACTTAACATATTTCAAGAATATAAATTATCATTCAAAACAAAATAGTATTGATAAACTTATATACTGAATAAAGTAGTCAATGAAAAATTAATTCAACATCAGACGTGTTTATACTCGTAAGATATATAAGATCAAAATTATTAACTATTGGTACCAATTAGAAAAATCTAGTTCTATTGATTCCTTCAACTTTTATTAATTTTGTATTTTTGGTTTGTGGTTTCTTTATGAAAGACTCAAAGTATTGGTAAAGCTATATTTTTATATTTTTATTTAGTTATTTGCTATTAAAGGGAATTTATTAATAATATTGGACTATATTATATTATTTAATAATACAATTTGAGTGTTGAAATACCATATAAAAATAATACTTATATGAAATTTTCTTTTAATCAACTTCGTTAAGGACAATGACTTAATTGGCTAATTCCCGATCCCTAAATCTATACTCCTAAAATATGCACTACAATAATAATTAACCTATTCTCCTAAACCTTCTAAAAAAACTGGTTCAAATTCGGTTAATCGGCTTTTCGAACTGAATATTTGGTTTGGTACAAAATCGGTTCAAGCAAATTCGGTTTTGGTTTAGGTTTCTGCTTGAACCGAAAAACCAGTTCAATTTAGAAATGGCCCTATCTGGTTCGGTTAACTAGATTTTCCCGTATCCTCAACCTTATTCAAACTTCTTTCCAGTCTATCTTTTTTGTTATATATTTTGATCTCTATCTTTTCATGCACATGGGAAACATAAATGTCCATTTGGACACTTGAACTTATGTTTATTTTTACTTTTGTTCTCATGTTTGTGTATGTTTATAATTTTTGCTTAATGGATATATATAATGAATTTATTTTCATCACTCTTATATGTCATTGTGTTGATGTGTTGTTTTTGATATCTTTTTTATTAATGACAAAAAGGGGGAGAGATAAGATGAAATTGAGTAATTTGTTTGTGAACTAATTGTTATGGTTTCTTCTTTGTTCTTCAAAGTTTTATACTCTTCTTCGAGAAGAAGAATGGTTGTGTGTGTATTAGGAGTATGCTTGGCGTAAGGGGAGCAATTGTGCTCACTCTATTTTGGGATATGCATGTTTTAAGGGGGAGCTTTTCAATTTTTGTTTTTGACATGGTGTTTATGAATTTGTACCTTCATGTGAAACTCAATTATTGTTTGGTTTTGTCATCAATCAAAAAGGGGGGATTGTTAAACCCTCATGCGTTTTGATGTGCCAAAACTAATAAAAAAAATTGATTGGTATTTAACAAACATGCAAAGATATGACAAGAAGTCATAACCAAGAACAAAAAATGCAATTTTCCCAATTGGTATGACTATGCAGGATGAAGGAACGACCGTTCCTAGTTTCATGGAGTTGCATAAATGAATATTATTCCTCACAACACGACCACGTTCCATATGATCGTGCATTCTTCTTCCCAAAATGAAGTCAAGTCCTTCAAAACGGCATGACCAAGCTACATGGCCATTCCAACAAAGGCAAAAGTCAAAGTACTAAGAATTCAAATTATTTCGCGCCTTTGAAAAATGACAAATCTTGATAAAAAAGCCATGAAGATCAAGTTGACGATCAAGTATTTCAAGTGGAACGAGCATGTTGCACGACCTTTCCCACTCAAAGATCGTTCTTCACAAAACGTCATCATTCTAGGAAGTCGTGCATGCTTCTAGAATGTTATGGATTTTTAAGGAGCCAATGGACTTACCATTCCTTGTGGTGGAATGACCATTTGTGGTGGTGGAACGGTCATTCCATAAACCCTATAGTTGAGCAAAAGTATCTGTTATGTCAAGAATGACCATTTACAATGGTGGAATGCCTGTTCCTCTAGGTACTACAGCTTTTCAGAGTTGCATTAAATGCAACAATGACTCGTTACTTCAAAGAGAAGAGACAAGCAATAAATAGAGCGTTTTATTGCAAAGAAAGACAAAGAGAATATCAGGGAAACAAAGGTCTTATAAAAATATTCTCACATAATCCCTTGAGCTAAAAATCCAAATCATTTATCACTCTCTTGTACTCATATTGAAAACCTTTAAGAGTATTATTCATATTTTGTGTTTAAGCCTAGTTTAAGAGGCATTCATTTTCAAGCTTTTATTCAAACATCTTGTGGGCGAAATCTTGTAAATCTAGAGGTGAAATCATGTTAAACTATTGTAAGAGGCGAAATCCCATCAAACTAGTGTAAAGGATACAATCTGATTCTAGTGGAAGTTCAAGGAGGTTTCCTTGAAGAAGTGGATATAAGAGGCTTGTGGATATAGCTCCGAACCACTATAAATCTTTGAGCATTTCTTCTCTCTCAACTCATTTGTTATTCCTTGCATATTTACTTGAACATCATTATTACTTGCTTTCATTCATTGCTCATAGTTATTACTCTCATTTATTGCTCACCATTGTTTATCTTTATTGTTCATAATCATACTCATTTATTGCTTATCATTGTTGTTGTTTTAGGTTCTTAACGTGTGTGGTTGGAGAAACTTTTTTTGCTTTTTTTGCAATTATTTTTATTGATTCCTATTCACCCCCCTCTAGGAATAGTTTGTCATATAGGGTTTTATAGGAAGGAAAGGTTTTTGCATGGAAAGTATGCCCCACTTACTCCCGTTTTTTGGTAAGAATGCCCACAAGAGGGGTGCAAATAAAACCAGAAACCAAACTGAACCAAAAAATCAGACCTAAAAACCAGTTTTTAGTTTTTTTTTAAAATCGGTTCAGTTTTGATTTGGAAAATTGGTTGTAAGGGTGTAAAAAACCAGTTAATCAAACTGGTTTAAGCTTTTTCCAAACCGAACCAAAAAACCGGTTCAAATAGAAATTCGAAGCAAAACCGAACCAATTTTTTGCTTGAACTCATTTTGAACTTAACCGAATTTTCAATTCAAAAAATCAATTAACCAGTTTTGAATCGGTTTTTAAAAAAAAAATTATAATTCCTAATGTTTCCCTTCCACAAATTACATGGAATATTGTGAAAGTGTCCAACTTGCCTTGGGAATAAAACAAAAAATTAAAAAAGGATGTAATTAACTTTATCTTAAATCAATATCTCGGTACACCATTTAAGAAAAGAAAAAGTTACAGAAAATCAAAACAAACCCGAGAAGAAACAAATGAAGAAGTTGATTCATGCCTAATATACAACCAAGAAACATAAGACCCGTCCCAACATACAACACAGAAACAAAACACCAAATTTATATTCATCTTACAATCTTCCTCTACCTTTAAGTAAACCCATAACATTGAAGCTATTAAAGTTGCTCTATCACCCATTGTACGGTTTCCCAATCTTCCTCTACCTTTTCTTGCCGCCATGATTAAATCAAATAGGGAAAACCAAAAACATACAACAAGCTTTGATACTAAATGCTGCGGGAATCAAAAGACGAGAAGAAGGAAATTTCAAGGGATCTTGATAATGAGAAACAAAAGTTTCTTAAGGATAAAAAATCTTAAAAGTGAATCACTTATTATGTTCTGTTTGAGAAGAGAAAATAAAACCAATTCGCCGGTGAGCTCTTTCTCTTCTCTCCTTCAATAGCTTTTCCTTTGTCACTTACTCACTCTTCTCTTTCACTTGATTCTTTCCTCCTCTTTTTTTTCTCTTTCCTTGTGCTTTGACTAAGAAGATGACGTCACGAGCTCCAACAAACCGATGGGCGACATTGACAAGTTGTGAAGATCGACAAATTTTGAAGAGTTTAGAAGCTGTAAAACCCTATATGGCAAAATAATCATAGAGGGGGGTGGATAGGATACTTTAAAAATATTTGCAAATGAAAACTTTCACCAACCCAAACAAGTTATAGACACACAACACTAACAAAGATAAATAATAAATATGAATGATGCTAAACAATAAGTATGGAAAAACGTTAACCAATGAATGAGAGTGATTCAAACAATATGGGTAATCAATAATAAGCAATAAATGAGAGAATTATGAATGTAAGTGATAAATATATGAGAATGATAATGATACTTCAAGTAAATATGAAATGAATAATAGATGAGTTGAGAGAGAAGAAATGCTCATAGATTTATAGTGGTTCGAACATCTATCCACAAGCCTCCTACATCCACTTCTTCAAGGCAACCTCTTTGAAGTTCCACTAGAATCAGATTGTGCCAAATACACTAGTTTGAAAGGATTTCATCTTCGATAATAGTTTGATAGGATTTCCCCTCTAGATTTACAGGATTTCGCCCACAAAGTGTTTGATAAAATGTGTGAGAAAGATTACCTCTTAACTTAGGCTTAAACACACAATAAGAACAATACTCTTAGAGGTTTACAAATGAGCACAAGAGAGTGATGCTTTTGATATAGTTTTGTAGCTCAAGGGATTATGTGAGAATGTTTTGATATGACTTAAATATCTGATATTCTCTCTACCTTTCTAAGCAATGAAGTGCCCTATTTAAGCTTGACTTCTCCCTTGGTTGTAAAGAGTTGTCGCTGCATTAAATTGATGTCTGAAAAGCCTATAGACATAAAGGAATGGTCGTACCATTATCGCGAACTTCTTGACACCAACGGTCAATTCGTAAAGTTTTAGGGTTTCTGGTATGATCGTTCCACTATGAGGAACGGTCGTACCACCACCGCGAACAATTGTTCCACCATGAGGAGCAATCAGACCAATGGCTCCTTCAAAATCTATAAAGATTCTAGAAGCATGCACGACTTCCTAGAACATTGACGTTTAGCCAAGAATGATCTTTAAGTGTGAACGATCGTTCCAACATGGTGAATAGTCATTCCAACATAGAGAATGGTCATTCCACTTTTGATACTTGATCTTCAAGGCTTATCTTCCAGGATTTTTCAAAGGAGTCAAGTGTTTGAATTATGAGAACTTTGACTTTTGACTTGGATGGAACGAGTGTGCTGCTTGGTCGTGTTGGTGTGAGCGACTTGGCTCCAGTTTGGACAAAAGCATGCACGATCACACTAAACGTTGTCATGCTGAGAGGAACATGCATCTGGGCAACTCTAATACAAAGGAATGGTTGTTCTCTTATCTTGCATGGTCGTTCCAATAGGAAAAATTGCAATTTGTTTTTTGTTATGACTCTTTGTCATACCTTAGCATGTTTGTTAGAAATCCAATCAACTCTTTGATTAGTTTTGACACATCAAAACATATGAGGGCTCAACAATCTCCCTTTTTGATTGATGACAAAACTAAGCAAACATTGAGTTTTGAATAAAAATATAAGTCCATTACAACATGCCAAAAACAAAAATTGACAAGCTCCCCCTTAGAATATGCATACTCCAAAAATAAAGTGAGCACAATGCTCCCCCTTACACCAAGCATATTCATTCTTCATTTCAAGTAAGAGTGTAACACTCATTTTGAATATCAAAGAAGAAAAATATATACATTTCAAAAGATATTTCAATATCTCACACAATCAATCAAACTCGATATGCATTATCTCCCCCTCTTTTTGTCATTAAGCAAAAGATATCAACACATCGACATAACCTCAATGAGACATAACAGTGATGAAAAGAAATGCATTATATAGATTAAGCATAAAATCAACACATAGCATTCATTTTTAGCACAAAACAAACATCCAAAATTTCAAGTGTTCAAAAGAACACAAATGTTTCCCATGTGCATAAAGATAGAGAACAAACTATAGGACTCAAGGGATGACACCAAAAATAGACTCGAAATAGATTTGGTCTGAGGTTGAGGAGGTGGAGGAAGAAATAGTATAGAGGTTTTGATATTTTGAAGCTCATCTAAAATTTCAAGCAGCTGAAAACTTAAGAACTCAATTTTTCTTTCATAATGACCCTGTAGCTTTACAAAAATCTCATCAACTTGGTTGAAGGATCTTGTGAAGGATCTTGAACTTTGTCTAGCTTTAATTCTTGATCTTTCCTTGATTCTTCTTGACTCGAGGACTTAGAGTCTTCTTCTTTTCCTTTGTAGGAGATCAATTCCCATTCACCCTTTTTCTTAGTCGGGCTTCACCATGCCCATGTTTTGTGATAAGTTGCATAATTTGAGTGTTTTTAGGGTTGTTTTGATGTTAGTTTAATTAACTTCTCATTTGTTTCCTTTGTTTTGATGTTTGTTTTTGTTAAGTTTGAGATATGAATGGTTACCTATTGATTCAGATAACTTTTGTGTTTTTTAGGCTTTGATTGAGTAGATTGGAGTATTAGAATGAAATTGGGCCTTAAAGCTTGAAGCAGTTGAGATTACCTAATATTCTTGAAGGCCACGGCCATGCCTTGGTAATTCACCATGGCCATGGTGCTGGAACAAAGAGAAAATAAAGAGACCAGGAAGCACCACGGCCTAGGCTGTGGTGACTTAAATTTGGCCATGGCCAGGGTTGTGGCAGAAACTATTAGGGCGTTTTATCAGTTTTTCTTTCCTTTTTCACTTAGGACTATTTTGGATATTTAAGTATAATTGAGATTAGTTGTCAAGGGATGAATTGGGCATATTTTTGAGAGGAGAAGACACATTCTTGGGGCTTGAAGACTGAAGATCAGATTTAAGAGTTTGATTTTTATTTATTTTCAAGTCTGATTATTTTTTCTTTCTTCTCTATTTCTTTCTTTGTTCTTGGGATGGAGTAAATCTCTTTTGTTAGGGGAGGATGGAACCCTAATTATGTTTTGAACAATTTTTATTCTTAATACCAGATTTATGTTTATGAATTTGTGCAAGAGTTTAGGTTTAATGCTTTATGAACGTTGGATTGATTCAATTACCTTGAAGATGTTTCGAATAGAGAAGTTAGGGTTTATTGCTTAATTCATATTCATAATTGTTTTATGGGGATAACATTGCATAACATATTAAAACTAGAAGTAATCGAATAGAGATTCTAGGATTAATTTGTGGTCCATCTAATTCATAACCGAATAGGGCAAATTAGTTGTAATGGATTGATGAATTTATGCTTCTTAATTTCAGAGTAACCAAATAGGGATCTGTATTAAGTTGAATATTATCCCGGAATAAGGATAATTGGCCTTAGAAGAATCCTACCAATTCATAGTACAAACACGTATTAAGAGTAGTTGTCAAGCATAATTAGGGGGAAATCTGTACCCTAACTTCATTAATATTGCAAAGTTTATCACATTATTTATTTGTTTAATTTGGTTATTTTTAATCCGTTACTTTTACACTCTAAGATTTTGTTTTCTCAAATAACATGTAGGTAGTTTTAGGTAATTACAAATATTTGCTTTGATCTCTGTGGGGATACTCAAACTCATCACTTTATTACTTGAACACGACTAGTGCACTTGCTAAGGTTGATTTAGTTGCATCATTTTGTAATAAGTAACCATTCATCAGGTTATTGTCATTGAACTCTATTTTTCTTTCCTCATCTTCTTCAGTCAAGTCTATTTCCAATTTCTTAATTATGAAGGATATAAACATCCCACACTAAATTTCTCCTTATTCCTTACTCATTTCTTCCAGCCTTTTTATTAGAAAATCCAGGGTATTTATCCTCTTCTTCTCCACTACTACTTCAAGTATCATTACATTTCTTCTTGATACTTGAGCATTTCTCCTTTTCCTGGTAGTAAGAGTATATGAAACAAACCTATGAAATACTCTCATTGCAGGATCCATTAGCTTAGTTGATTTTGAAGTGTGAGGATCATATCTTTCTGATCCTAAGGCAGACGCCCATGCTTCAACAACACTCTAGTTGCTGGAAGGATTAACCATCCCTTCATTTGCACAACCCAGCAAACTTGCTAACATATCTAGAGTAACTACCCTTTCAACATTTTTCAACATGAACTTCATAGTATGCATAGGATATTCACCATCTTCCTTTCTTAATACTTCTAGGCTACTATAAAATTCATAAATTAGATGTTCATAACCTCCTAACCTGATTTCAATAAGCATTGTCCAACCTAGATTTTCTACCCATTAAAGTGTGGAATTAATCAAATCCAACTTTATATATAGACGTCAATCAAAAGTCCATTATAGGAACATACCTCTATTTTACATGACCTTGAATATTCTTCCTTTCTTCATGTCTCTAAAAGCCACACCATTTGATCCATTTAGATCCTCTTCTTGAGTAGCAATACTCCTGTTGCATGCATTTTTGGTTCTAACCATCTTTCTTTGAGGTATTTGAGGATTATGTTAGAATAGGTGCCCTAGAGCCAATCAATTATTGTAGAATTGCCTATTTGTAATAATGTTCATTGATCAATAAAAGGCATTTTATTCTATAGCACATAAATCATCATTGTATGTATTGATATATGTCCTTAGAATGGTAGAACAGTGACGAAGGTATCAAGTGTTCCAAATCTTGATAGTGAGAACCCTATGAGCACAAATGGTGGCTTAGAAACATCCGTAGCCCTAGTATTATTCTGAAGTAAGGGCACAGATAATACGGTGAGGCTATCATAGTGTTGAACAACCCTGTCGAAAGGCAGTGATTGATCTCAATTGTCAAGGTTGCTTGGTGACAACCTGGTGCAACATATGGGTACTTGTTGTAGGCAAGTTCACTGGACTGACCCACTAGAGGATTCCATATGGATGGTAACCCCAGTGTCTATGGAACAAATCCTCTAACGAATGGTGGTGTATGTGAACCTTAGACTTGAGATCACCAAAGCGCCTTGTGCACCGATTTGTGTAGTTTGACACTAGCCCAACGCAGTTATATTTAGAGCTATCAATACAGTAGTGATTGGCTACATCAAGGAGTGTATCAAGACAATGGTGGATCGACGGAGGATTCATCACTCCCGGGTACGGGGGGAAGTTATCTCATGGCGTAATTCTGTAAATGGCAATGACACTAAAACTGTGGCCACAGTGGGATTGAGTTGTTGCTCTATCTAGTTTATAATTCCAGTCATTGGTCCAATAACTGAATACATACATATCAAGAGTAATTGAGGTTGACACAATTTCTATGCCTCGGTCTCGTTGAGATAACGGATGATGAAAGAATTGGATTGTACGGTAACCATATTGTTGATAGGTAGCTGCTCCGCTGAATCCGAATCTATCAGGTGGCCATGATGTCTTGCTAGGGGCCAATCTTGAGCTATGTGTAGTGAGACGACTAATTGGTGTTAATCGCGATACTACACACTACCAATATGATAAGGAGCCTACGGGTCACACACATAGAAGATAATTTAAGCACCAGTTTATAAGAATGGCATTTTTGTCTTTTTAGGCAAAAGGGGTATTTTATAATCTCATAGTGCAATTAAATTTACTGAGGTCGTAGCCTTTATTTAATTTGATATTAAAATTAAATAAGTGAGATTACATTTAAATATGTGTTTGCATATATTTAAATAGATTATCATTATTGTTAAATGTTAATATTATATATATTAATTTAATTTAATTGAGATAATGATAATTAAAATTAAAATATCTAAATGGAGCTATTTGGATATAATCGGTGTTTGGGTTGGTGCCCAAGCCCATTCCATGATGGAATAGGGCAAAGTTTGCACTATATAAGTGCAGCACTTTGTGAATTTAAAAAGGAATTGATTCAATCATTAAGATTAAATATTCCAGCCCCCTTTTCTTCTTCCCACGCCGGTTTTCCTTTTTGGGTTGAATCAAATATCTTTTGATATCTTCTTGGTTCTTAAGGCTAAAAAGGATCTAGCAAATCCCTCTTTAGTTCCTTGGGGTTATCTTCGTGTGGACTACATTGGTTCGATCCTACTTTTGGTCAGCAGCGAAACCCATTCAGAGACAAGTTGGAGGAGCCTCCAAACGTGCATATGATTTCTTAGCTCTAGACTAAATTTTCTGCAGATTCTAATATAATGTATAAACTGTAAATTTGTGCCCTGATTGGTTCTAAGGAACGATTCATGTTGTAAATAATTTTTATTTTCCATTGCCATGACTTGATCGTTTCCTAATAGATTAAGGATGAATGAGTACGGATTTGATTGATTTAGAATGGATTTGAGAGAAAGAGTTTGAGAGAAAACTGATTTAGAGCATGACGTTTGACAAAAAAATGAACGGTTATATTTATAGAAATCACATGACACAGTCGTGCGGTCATCGAGCATAACAGTTCCCAAAGCTTAGGGTTAGGTCAACTTGACTCCGCATAGTCGAACGCGAATGTAGTACAGTCATGCTTGGGTTTTTAAACCTAAACAATGGCGGTTGCAAGGCATGGACATTCCAAAGATTTGAATGCTCATACAACTTGGAACGGTCATGGGGCACGTTTGTTCCTACTGTAACAAATTTTAAAATTTTGACTCTAATGCACATTGATCAAAATATCATCAATCAAACATGCCCTAGACATTTCAATCACTTAAGGAATTTTCATATATAAGAAAATATATCAAATTGATGGCAACCACAAGATTGTATCAACTTGAGTTTTCTTTGATCAATCATAAGCACAAAACAATTCATATAAGTATTCATCAAGATATGTTTCACATATGCCAAGTTACAAATAATTCTTACACATGATACCAATTATAAGTTCTCCTATCTTCGTGAGAAGACATGTTACTTGGTGATTTTTTAAGTCTATCATCAAATATACCTTATCAGTCCCCTTTGGAGATGCATGTACAAATTTTTCTATACAGATTGTTGCAAAAGAAAATTTTGAGTACCCAACTCATAATCCCAATCCTTTTATCTTTGCAATTTGATGGATCTAATCACCAATGGGGTTGTGCAAGAGTTATTGCACTTTGATTTATGCGAAGACAATCACACAATCAATGTATAAGGCATGTTATCACAATCAACTCAAACATATTCTCAATATGCACATAAAAATGTATCATCTCAATCAATTTCACATGTAAAATAATCTCATAAGATGATGAATCAAACCTGGTTCGCATCAACCATTCCAAGCTCTCTTTGAATAGTGTAGAATCTTTCTTTATCAAGAGGCTTAAGGAAAATATCAGCCAATTGGTGATTGGTATCAACAAATTCAAGCACAATATCACCTTGCTAACATGATTATGTAGAAAATGACGTCTAATGTCTATATGCTTTGTTCTAAAATGATGCATATGATTTTTAGACATATTAATAGCACTTGTATTATCATAGTGAATAGGAATGATGAGCATGTCAAACCAAAATCTTCAAGTTGTTGCTTCATCCATAGAAGTTGTGCATGACAACTTGTTGCTGACACATATTCAGCTTCCATGGTAGAAGTAGGAACTGAATTTTGTTTCTTTGAAAACCATGAAACTAGCATGCTTCCTAAGAATTGACATGTTCCACTACTGTTATTTCTATCTATCCTACATCCACCAAAATCAGCATCCGGATATCCTATAAGACTAAATGAAGATCTTTTAGGATACCATAAACCAATTTTTGGAGTTCCTTTCAAGTACCTAAGAATTCTTTTGATAGCCTTCAAATGAGATTCCTTAGGACATGATTGGAAACGTGCACACATGCAAACACTGAACAATATGTCTAGCCTAGATACAATTAAATATAAAAAGTGCACCAATCATGCTTTTATAAATCTTAGTATCAACACTTTTACCTCTCTCATCAACTTCCAATTTGAGTGATGTGCTCATGGGAATAGGTTGATTTTTTGTCTCATTCATCTTGCAGCGCTTGAGGACATCATGAATGTATTTGGATTGATTCAACATGATCCCTTCCTTTTGTTGCTTGATTTGTAATCCCAGAAAGTAATTTAGTTCTCCCATCATGCTCATCTCAAATTCACCCTACATCATCTTAAAAAATTCCTTGCAAAAGATTTCATTAGTAGCACCAAAGATGATATCATCAACATAGATTTGCACTATCAAAATATCTTGCCCATGCCTTTTTGTAAATAAGGTAGTATTTACCTTCCCTTTTGAAAAACCATTTTGAACAAGAAAACTACTCAATCTATCATACTAAGCTTTAAGAGCTTGCTTTAAACCATAAAGTACTTTTGAGAGTTTAAAAATATGTTCGGGAAAATTGGGGTTTTCAAATCTAGGTGGTTGTTTGCAATAAACCTCTTCTAGAATAAAACCAATTAAAAATGCACTTTGAACATCCATTTGAAAAAGTTTGAAATCTAAATGGCGTGCGAAAGCAAGTAGCTTTATAATAGCTTCTAATCTAGCAACGGGGGCATAAGTTTCATCAAAATCAATACCTTCCTCTTGAGAGTAGCCTTAAGCAAATAACCTTGTTTTATTTCTTACCATAATACCTTGCTCGTCCATCTTGTTCCGAAATACCCATTTGGTGCCAATGATTGGATGATCTTTAGGTCTTGGTACAAGCTCTCATACTTTGCTTCTCTCGAATTGATTTACCTCCTTTTGCATTGCATGAACCCAACTTTCATCATTAAATGCTTCATCCACTATCTTAGTTTCCACTTGAGACAAGAATGCTTTGAAATGGCAAGTGTTCCTCATTGATGCTCTCGGTCTCACTCCTTGAGTGGGATCGCCAATGATTTGCGCATCTTTTAGTTCATCTCTTACTCTTGGAAATGAGATCTCCCTTGGTCGTTCTTGAGGTTCCATAAATGTGTCATCTTCATTATTGACCTCTTCTTGATGTTCTTCTTCCTTGTTGTCGGTTGATGGTGAAGCTTTATCTTTCATTTCAAGTTCTTTATTGATATTTTCTGCATTCTTAGAAGAAGATTCATCAAATAACACATGTATAGATTCTTCAACTAAGAGGATTCTTTTATTGAAGACTCTATACGATTTCAAATGAGAAGAATAACCAAGGAAAATTGCTTCATCTGATTTGGCGTCGAATTTTCCAAGGTTGTCCTTTATCATTGCTAAGCACAAAGCATTTCCAACCAAAGGGATGAAAATATGCAATATTTGATTTTTTCCCTTTGAATAACTCATAGGGAGTTTTCTTGAAAAAATGGCCTAATCATAGCTCAATTAATGATGTAGCATGAAGTATTAACCGCCTCGACCCAAAAATATCTAGGCATATTATGCTCACACAACATGGTTCTGGCCATTTCTATTAAAACTCTATTTCTCTTCTCAACAACTCCATTTTGTCGAGGAGACCTAGGTGTAGAAAAATTATGCTCAATGCCATGCTTATTGCAATATGATTCAAAGAATGTATTTTCAAATTCCTTTCAGTGATCACTTCTGTTGTAAGCAATTGCATAACCTACTTGGTTTTGCAATTTCCTAATTAAATGTGAGAATGATTCAAATGCATCATTTTTACGCGCAAGAAATAACACCCATGTAAAACGTGAATAATCATCAACAATCACAAAACAATAGTGCTTACCTACTAGACTAGTTGTCCTTCTAGGACCACACAAATCTATATGCAACAATTGTAAAGGTCTAGAAGTTGATACATCATTCTTTGGTTTAAAACAAACACGAGTTTGTTTTCACATGCGTCACAATCATTATCCTTTTTTAAAACAAGCTTAGGAAAACCATCCACTAAATTTCTTTTTGAAAGCTTTGCAATAACATCTATGCTTGCATGGCCTAATCTTCTACGCCAAAGCCAACTATCTTCATCTATTGTGGACAAAAGACAAAAACCTTTGGATGCAATGTCACATAAATCAACAATATACACATTCAAATGTCTATGACCTATAAATGCAATTATACTAGTCCTAGACTCAATGACTTTACAACACATGGATTGAAAAACAACTTTAAAGCCCTTGTCACTCAATTGACTAATACTCAATAGATTATGCTTCAATCCATCCATAAGCAACACATCATATATAGTTAGAGACTTGTTACCAATAAAGTCAATGCCAATGACTCTTTCTTTTGAGTTGTCACCAAAGTGGACATTTCCTCCATTCTTTGGCTTCAATGAGGAACAAGCTATTGTCTCCCATCATATGTCTTGAACATCCACTATCAAGAAACCACTTGTTTGCTTTTTGCTTCTTTGCATCAAGACAAACATCAAATTTGAAGTCTCCTTCCGAATTACATTCGTTGGCCATGAAACAAAGGTTGGCTTGCTCTTCATTTGACTCATCTTCATCGCTTGAGTCATCACTTCCACTCCATGTGGCTACAAGAACCTTCTTCTTGTAGAACTTGTCCTTCTTGTCCTCATTCTTCCATTTGGCTTGAGGACAATCTTGATGGATGTGGCTGGGCTTCTTACACTCATGGAAAATGATGTCGGATTTGCCCTTTTCATCTTCATTTCTTGGTTTGAACTTTTGGAAGTTTCTTCCTTTTCCTAAAGGCGGAAATGGAATAAAAGTCGCTCGACTAAAAATGAGAGGAAAGAAAAAGAATAGCTATGAGTTATATCCCTCCCGTAGTCTTTCTTTAGAATGACTCCTTCTTCCTTGCCTGAATTACCTTGGATTGGAACAAAAAGACATGAATACTAGAAAAATTCCACTGTAACGGGCACTATATAACGAAGGGTAAGCGTACTGTAGACTTACCTAAGTGAAGCTCCGAAACCTATTCAGCAGTTAATAAAACCAATTCATTCTAAGCCAAAGAAACATGTATTTCCTTTTGCCGTTTAGTCCTTCTCTCCTTACATCTTTCCCTTCCTTCATCCCATGTCAACCTATTCATGCTTTCTTGCTATCTATCTTGAGAAAATAGAAGAAACAGAAATGAAGATTAGGGAAAACACCTAAAATATCCATAATTGCAAAGATCAAATAAATATATTATTGGGAAGTAGTACACCAACGAGATCCACCAACCTTGGGATACTTTAATCCTAACCCACAAGGTTCCAAGACGGAGCTTAACCGGGGTCTCTGGTGCATGATTCCATGGATAGTTTCATTCGACATCGTGATGGAAGACATAGCTTACGATCATCTGCTTTGACCATGCCACTAGGCATTTGATTAGGACATTGCACAATTATCCGAACACTTTGTCGATTTCCCTTAGTGACTTCTGCCTTACTACCTCTCCATGAGACCTTTGTAAGTAATTGATCTACCATACACAACGGAAAACAAAAATTCAATCGGTAAATCAATTACCTTTCTTTGCCTAGATCCGAGTATAGATTATACCGTTTACATGTTTATAAACAAAAATCTGTATAAAATAAATCAATTCAAGGATTAGAATACTTGCTTACGTTTGGAGGCTCCTTCAAATATCTCTAATTTTAGACAGGAACATTATTCACGATACTGTTCATGGTTACTGTTCACCATCTACTGTTCACATGATTTTTTGCCGATCGATCCAAAGTAGGATCGTACTCTTGGAAGTCCATACGAAGATAATCCACAGAACACTTGATTATTTTGCTAGAACAATCAAGAGTTTCAAGAATCAAGAAAGAAGAACAAGCAAAGTTTTCTTCTAAAGAGAGGGGGAGAGATAGGGTGGCTAGGGTTTTTACTTGAATGAATAAATTCTCCATGTTTTAATTTTAAGTTGCACTTATATAGTGCAACAATTAAAACCCTATTCCACATAGGAATAGCCATGGGCTCCAACCCTAGTTTACCCTTGCAACCAAACACACCCTTATGGTATTTTAATTACTTAATTATTATTATTATTATTATTAAAATCAATTAATATATAATAATATATTAACATTCAATTAATTATAATAATTCATTTAAACATATACAGAGATATATATTTAAATATAATCTCACTAATTTAATTTTAATATTAAAATTAAATACAAGCAACAACCTCAGCAAATTTAACTGCACTATAAGATTACCAAAATACCCTTTCGTCCTAAAAGATGAAAATACCTTTCTCACAAATCGATTCTTAAATTATCTTCTAAGTGTGTGACCCATAGGCTCCTCATCATATCGGCAGTGTGTAGTATCGCGATTAACACCAATTAATCGTCTCACTACACAGAGACTAAGATTGGCCCCTAGCAAGGCATCATGGCTACCTGATAGATTCGAATTCAGCGAAATCGTAGCCTGTCAACGGTATGGTTACCGTGCAATCAAATCCTTTCATCAACTGTTATCTCATCGAGACTGAGGTACAGAAATAGTGTCAACCTCAGATATCCTCAACATGTTTGTATTCAGTTACTGGACCAATTCAGGAATATTAAATTGGATTGACCGTCAACTCAATCCCACTGTGGCCATAGATTATGTTAGAGTAGGTGCCCTAGAGCCAATCAATTATTGTAGAATTGACTCGTTGTCATAATGTTCATTAATCAATAATAAAAGGCATTTTATTCTATATCTTGTAAATCATTATTATTGCAATATATATTGATATATGTCCTTAGAATGGTAGAACCGTGACGAGGATATCAAGTGTTTCAAATCTTAATAGTGAGAACCCAATAAGCACATATGGTGGCCATTCTAGAAACGTCTACAACCCCTTATTATTCTGAAGTAAGGGCACAGATAATATGGTAAGGCTATCACAGTGTTGAATGACCCTGTCAAAAGGCAATGACTGGTCTCACCTGTCAAGGTTGTTTGGTGACAACCTGGTGTAACATATGGGTGCTTGCTGTAGGCAAGTTCACTGGACTTGCCCACCAGAGGATTCCATATGGATGGTAACCCTAGTGTCTATGGAACAAATCCTCTAACGAATGATGGTGAATGTGATCCTTAGACTTGAGATCACCAGAGCACCTTGTGCACCGATTGGCGTAGTTTGACACTAGCCTAACGCAGTTCTATTCAGAGTTGTCAATACGATAGTGATTGGCTACATCAAGGAGTGTATTGATGAGAATGCAAAATGTCATATTTATCGCCGTTAATGTCTAGTATTTTATACTTATTTGTTGCCTAAATGTACTCATTATTATTCTATTTTGATTTAGGATGCAAATGGAGGCGTTAAATGCAAAACGGAACTAATTAGGTGAATTCGGACAATTTGGACATTGCTTCGTAATCTGGGCATAACTCTCTCATCCGAGCTCCGATTGAGATGATTCAAAATGATGTGGAACCCTAAGAAAGAGATCTACAACTTTCATGTTTTAATTTTGGACAGATACTCGCTGAATCAAGGTTTTAATGGGGCTTGAAGTTGACGTATCGGCACTATCGATGTTCTGGAACATTCCGCCTTGTCATGCAATAAATAGGCAGACTTTTACAGGAAGTTCTAAAGACTTGTTGCACGCAAATTACAGCTGGAAAACACCACTTTCCTATTTTATTTTAGGACTTGATTATTTTATTTCCAATTAATTAAATTAGGATAAATGTTACTTTAGGATATTAGAATATTTTGAGGAGATTAAGTAGAATTCGAATTCGAATTTAGATGTTTTTAAAGAGAGATCAGATTGGGATATATCACACACGCCTCTCTTTTCTCTCTTCTGGAATTCGTTTTTCCTTTGAGTTTTGATTATGGCCATGAGCGGCTAAACTTTTAGAACTTGGTCGAAGGAAACGGAGACCTCGGAATCAATAAAACTGTGAGATCTAATCTAATTTTTTAGTGTTCAATTTATGTTTTGAGTATTGGATGTTCTTCTATGCATATTGTCATGATTGTTGCGTTTAATTACTAGGAGGCCTACTAGTTTATTATTT